>NC_056735.1:999862971-999892971 GCF_019279795.1 Protopterus annectens | reverse complement strand
GACCCCATGTAAGCGAAAGCTTGCAATCCCGAACACTTAGAACGGCAATTTTTTTCCAAGGGAAAAAAATCACTGTTCCACAAAAAAATAAATAAATAAATAAAAACTTTAAGACATTACATAAAGTGGCTGTGCCCCCCACACCCCCCTACTTAAATATACCAACTCCGAGATCGCACTACAGTGACAAAAGCGCCAAAGTAACGGAGGCAGCCAAGCAATTTCTTTCCCAGGGAAAGATATTGCTTATATGCCGTTTCGCTATTTTGCCGTTTTGTGCTTTCAAGTTTGATCAAGATGTATTCAAAGGAATGCGTCTTCAATCATATAATAGGAACCCTAGCAAATAATACCTAGGATATGACAATATTATATCTTAATTGCCCACATATGGATGGAGTGGGTTTTGGGGTGTTGGAGCCCTGAGTCATTTTATAGACTGCCTCTATCTGTAAGGGACATTCTTAGTACCACAGCAGTGAATTTACAGTTCTCATCATATATCCAAATCCTTTTTGAAGAGTGTGAGGGAAGGGTTTTGTTTTATGAAGAGGGGAAGTTTATTCCATAGATGAGGTAGCTTTAGGGATATGAATCTGTCCCTCCAGCAAGTCCTGTTAGAGTCAAAAATAAAGTTCAGGTCCATGAAATGTGTAACCTTTATATATGTTTTTTTTGAACATGTAACATTTTCATCAGGGCTGGATCAGGAAATACCTTGTAGGTCTAGCAATAAGTCACCTCTCAATAAACGATATAAGATGGAGTAAAGGGATAGCACCTTTAGCCAACCCGCATAAGGCATCTGTCTTATGCTTTGTATTTTTTTTAGTAAGAAACCTCTTGGGCCACTCCAGTTGATGTAAGTGCCTGGTTAAGTACATGCAGAAGGGAGCTGTGTATTCGATTAAGGGCCTGATGATGGCTGGGTACAATGGCACTGTGACTTCCTTTGACCTTGATGCCATGTCTTTACTTATAAGTTGAGCCACACAGAAAACTTTCCTCACCACTGTAACAACCTGGTGGTCAAAGCTGAGGTTGATAGCTATCTGTGTTCCTAGGTCCCTTACCACCAATTCTTCTTTTAGCGGAGTGTTATCAATATTATAATTTGCAGATATATTTTATTTACCAATGGGTATGATTATGTATTTTTTAGCATTTAGTCTCAGACCATGGTTTTGGCACCAGTTGTTTGTCATTTTTAGGCCTGTTTGTCGGATGTCTGCATTATTTGGGGATTCAATGATTGCTCCAAGCTTACAGTCATTGGTGAACTTGGTGAGCCAGGGGCCTCCAACATTGGCTTTCAGTTCAGAGAAGTATATACCAAGCAGGAGGTATTTTTAACACTGAGTCTTGTGGGACACCACTAGTAACAGGTTTCTTACTGGAAGTGGATTTGCCTATCTGGACAATATGCAGTATGTTTATGTATAATCCATGAGTGGGGGATTGTGTCAAAAGCTTTGTTCAGGTCTAGACAAGTGATGTGTACCATTTGCCCTCATCCATTGCCAGGCGACTTTCTTGAAGAAGTCCAATAGACTGAGCAGGCAACACCTCCCTTTGACAAAGCCAAATTGGATCCGGTCCACTGTTTGGAGATTTCCTATGTCATTATTGATAAGGTCCATGATAATTCTCTCCACAGCCTTGCAAATAAGACTGATCAAGTTTATGGATATGTTCACAGGGTCAGTTGATGGGCCCACCTTGTGCACAGGGATGAGTGTTGCAGTATTCCATTAATCTAGGACAAAGCCCACCTGGAGGCTGTGGTTAAAGAGGGTTTCTAGTTACCCTGATAGATTCTGTTCAAAGCTATTTAAGAAGCACCCAGGAATGTTATTGGAACCCATGCAGGCTGTGCTTTTGGCTTTAGCAAGCACAGAAAGGACATGCTCCCTCATAATGACATGCAGGGGAATGGTTGTGGGTATTTGTTTGGGTGTGGTAGGAGTTGATGGGGGAGGTGTTTGAACTGAACTTGAAAGCCAGCAAGTTTGCTATAGTGTTGCAGGTCATGATTAACTCATTACATTGCTGAGTGTTTTCCCTGAGGTTACAAATATAATTAAGGAAGCCATATGGTTATCTTTCAACTGAGAGTTTATCTTTACCTCATAATTTGCTTTGGCAGATTTGGCCAGATCTCTCTTTAGACCGGTGAGTGTCTTTTTGCACTGTTTTGTTTGTTCCTTCTTGGCTTTAGAGAGGATTTTTTCCTTTTGTTCATAGGTTCATAGGTAGGTACTAGGCTATTGGCCCTAGGGCCTATATAAGCCTAGTCAAGAAGTTACCCTGGCTTTCACCACCCAAGAAAATAATTTTCCTGTGCCCTTGTCGAGCAGAGCCACAGAGGTGATCCCCAGGGTGAATTTCCTATTTCTCATCCAATCATCAAGATTTTTCTTGAAGAGTGCTAATGAGGAGCTTTGTTTGATATAGATAGGTAGTTTGTTCCAAAGTATGGGAAGTCTTTGGGACAGGAATCGATTCCTCCAGCATGTTCTGTTTATTGTTGTGACAAGGTTTAGGTCCCTAGAGTGTATAGCTCAGAGGGATTGGGATTTCTTTAAGTGGAGCATGTCCAACAGCTCTGGGTTTGACATAGCTTTGTATGTTAGGCAGAGATCACCTCTGAGTAGGGGATATTCGACGGAGTAAAACTGGAGTTTTTTGAGACGGTCTGCGTAGGGCATCTGTTTGAGGCCGGTAATCCTCTTTGTGAGGTATTTCTGTAGCCTTCCCAGTTGTTGTAGATGTCTTGTGAGGTACATACCAAAAGGGGTGCTTTACTCTATTATGGGTCTAATGAGTAGAGGGGAACAATGACCTATTTTTTCCTGGATGAGAAACCTTTTGTGATGAGGTGTGCCACGTAGAAGGATTTCCTGAGTACTGTGGTGATGTGATTATCAAAGGAGAGACTACTGTTCACCTGTGACCCAAGGTTTTTTATCACACTTTTGGTGTTAAGTAGACTACCACCTATGTGGTAGCTCATGAGTACAGAGTTTTTACTAAAGGCGATGACAATGCACTTTTTGGCATTGAGCTTGAGGCCATGGCTTTGACACCAGGCATCTGTCTCAGTGAGGCCCTTTTGTAGGATGTCCACATTGTTAGGAGTTTCAATTATGGCTCCTAGTTTTCAGTCCTCTGTGAACTTCACTAGCCAGAGACCATCTGTGTTAGCCTGTACTTCAGAAAAGTAGATACAAAGCAGGAGAGGACCAAGGACTGAACCTTGTGGTACTCCACTTGTCACTGGTCTGAAGTTGGATTTGGAGTCTGCTACTTTCACAGTGTGGGTTCTGACAGTGAGCCAGTTGGCAACCCATCTTGTAACATACGGATTTATACCTAGTTTAGTGAGTTTATCTATAATTCCAGAGTGGGGGATGGTGTCAAAAGCCTTGGCGAGATCAAGATAGGCTGTGTGAAATACCTTACCCTCATCTACGGCTTTGGTGACTGCTTCAAAGAAGTTTATCAGGTTTAGGAGACATGATCTGCCTTTTACAAACCCAAACTGGGTGGGGTCCAGAGTTTGGAGATTATCAATGTCTTTGTTTATAAGTTCCATGATGATATGTTCCATGGCCTTGCAGACCAGGCTTGTTAGGCTAATAGGGCGGTAGTTCCTGGGGTCCGTGGTGGCTCCCCCTTTGTGGAGTGGGATAACCATCGCTGTGCGCCATTCAGTGGGCACAAAGCCTGAGGTGAGGCTATGACTGAACATGGTCCTTAGGTGGGTGCCAGTTCATTCTGTGGTTCATGTAGAACGCAGCCTGGGATGTTGTCAGATCCTGTGGATGCTGTGTTCTTGGCTTTGGACAGTGTGTTTTTTTTCTGTGCAGCCATGATTACAGGAATTTTGCATTCTTCCGGTATAGAGATGGGTCCTTTAGGGGGTGAGAGGGGGGTAAAGTTAGCACTGAACCTATCTGCCAGGATGTTAGCAATATCAGTTTGTTCTGTATATTTAGTGGCATTGCGCTGTAATTCAGAGCAGATCTGAGTGTTGCCATTGAGATTCTTGACATAGCTATAGAATGCGTTGTGGTTGTCTTTAGAATCAGTGGCAATTTTATTTTCATAACTAGCTTTGGAGGATTTTATGAGGGATCTCAGCTTCTTACTGAGGCTGACCAGGGAGTTCCTCCAATCATGGGATTTTACTCTTTCTTGCAACAGTTTCTTTCTTCTGTTGTAGAGTTTGTTTATGGCAGGGGACCACCAGCTTGGCTTCCTTTTTTTGGAAGATAGCATCTTGGTTCTGTTAGGGATAGCACGATCCATGCACTCGTGTAAGTGCTTATAAAGTGCATTTGTGTAGGATTCAGCAGTCGTACATCTACTGTCCATCTGCATGGGTGTCATGAAGTTTTCCACTTCTGTCTTAAGAAGTGTGAAGTTGGCTTTGGAGAATTTTTTTACGGTGGTTTCCCTAATGGGGGTTGGGGGTGGGATGTGGATGTCTAGGGTGATTAACTTGTGGTCGGATTTGACCAATGAGGAATTGACCTCTGGTGCGGAACACCAATCACCCATGTTGGTAATAACCAGGTCTAGGATATTGCTGCCCCTGGTGGAGGTGTGGATAAGTTGATCCAAGGTGTTGGAATTTATGAATTCCAGAAAACGTTGAGCAAAAGAGTTGGTACATGAGTAGTTTTCCCAGTTAAGGGTGGGGTAGTTGAAATTGCCCATTACTAGGGTATTGGGTTGTACCCTAATATTTTCCAGTGTATCAAGAAATGAGGAGTGGGAATCCTGGGCCATGGTGGGGGATCTGTAGCAAGTTACAATTTGGATTGCTGTCTTGCCCAGAGTTAGTTACACTTGAATAATCTCGGATGCATTATGCTGAGCAACTAGCCTGGAGGTGTGGTTATCCTTAAAGAATATGGACACGCCTCCGCCTTTAGTGTTTCAGTCCAGGTTAAGTGGCCGAAAGGTGTGGTATGAATTATAGCCTGGTAATGCAGGGGTGCTCTCTGGAGCCTTGAACCAGGTGTCTGTCACTGCACAGATGTTGATGTTCTCCATTTTGAGGAGTGAATTGAGTGAATGCATTTTGAGGTTTAGACTTCTAGCATTGAGTAGCATTACCCTCAGATTTTGCTTGCTTGTACCTGTTACGGTGGTGAATGTGTCATTTGAATCTTGCCTAAAAAAGGCACTATAGGGGTGGCAAGAGCCTTAGCCAGTATCCGGAATCCCAAGGGTGATAGGTGCAGGCCATCTCTGGCAGAGCATCATGGTCTGTCAATCATGTCACCCCAGGCAGACAGATACTGGATACCCTTAGAATGACACCAGAAGCTTAGCCAATTGTTGAAGTCAGTCATTTTGTCCTTGTACTATGGTATCATTCTGGGTGATGGCAGGATGCTACTCAGGGCTAGGGTCATACCTGCCTGGGCTACAAGATCGGAGAGCTCCTCCATGTCTCTTTTCATGTAGTCCAGGGAGGTACATCTCAGGTCATTCACACCAACATGGACAATGAAAGAGTCATATTTGTACTTGTTGTGGAGTGACCTAAGTGCATGCATTATGTGGCGGATCCTGGCACCCGACAGGCAGCTGACAGTAACTTTCTCCTTGTTTAGCCTGGTGAGTGGAACATCAGTGTGCCTGACTATAGAGTCACCTATGACAAGAGTGTTGGGTACGTTGTTATTGCTTTATGGGCTGTGGTTGAGTGGCACACTGAGTTTGTGGGCTATGTGTAATTTGGGTTGTGTTGGGGTGGAGTCAGCCAGAGCTATTTGGTATTAGCTTTTACTCTAGAAATGTAGATGCTGAATGAGAAAGATTCCAGCACAGTGACATGGGGGACTCCACTGGTGACTGCCCTGTGTGTGGATGTAAGTTTCCCTGTTTTGAGTTCCTGAGTCCTATTTCTGAGCCAGTTTAATAAGTGATAAGTTTTTTTTTTTTGGAGGGTGCCAGTTTTTTGCCCCCCTGCAAAAAAAAAGTTTAAAGGAGAAGAGCAATGTTTGATATTCACCCGTCTGTATTTTTGGTCTTTTTTTCAGTGTTTTGGGAGTCATCATTGTGAGTACTAACATTTTAATAGAAAGCCATCTCATGCACAACATTAGACCCACCACTTGGAAACATGCTATTATAAAACCTGTTCTGAAAATGCACAAGCTAGCCTCCACAAATGATTTCTAGTCCATATTAATTCTGCCAGCCCTGGAAAAAAAATGTTTAGAGACATTATTTAAAACCATCTCTGCAGTTTGGAAATATTTGCATTCTCACAGAACTTTTTCCCTTACACAGCATGGCATTTGAACTGGCAAAACTATCTAGATGCCTCTCTTTTCAATGACAAATAATATCCTAAAGAACATCAGTAAGGGTAACCTCATCTGTGCCATCTAAACTGATCTCACCAAAGCATTCAACCTAGTAGACCACCTCCACCTATTTGATGTTCTCACCTCATCTGGAATAAATAAACAAGCCCTGCTGTAGTTCAAATGCTTCCTAACAGACAGATAGACAGATACTTCACAGTCAACATCCACTCTCCTCTTATTAAAGAAACTCCACAGGGGTCAGTCTTCCACCTCCCTCCCCTGTACCCTGTTTTTCAGTTGTCTATCTCTCTCTCTCTCTCTCTCTCTCTCTCTCAGATGACCTACATAACGTATTCACCATTCTATATACTGATACAGTGATTTACAGATCCCATAAATCCCTCTCAGAAACCAGCCACAAGAAGACCTTACTCAACCTCAGCCTAGCTAACCAAAAAGCTAATTAATCTTAAATGCCAAAAAAGCCATATTTGGTACCAAACTGAAGCTTTCCAATGTACCATCTGACTGGCAGATAAAGCACACCTGTGTAAGTTGCACTTACAATAACAGTAGATGTTTGAACCCCTTGCTGCTGCAGTTGCCTTTCAGTTATATGGGTTGTATCCTGCCTATGATACACAAAGATCTGGCTCCCTCCACCTTCATTCTGACAGCTGATTGTTCAGTTCATTGGAGGGAAATCAGCATTTTGAGTGGAGAAAAGTTCAGGACGTTCCTGCCCATAAAAAGACAAATAGCTCACACATTCTTAACCTCTAAAAGATATAACAGTAAACCAAAACTTTATATCCCAACAACCAACTATATACAAAAAGGGGATAGTGGGTGGGAGCTACTACAGAAGTGAGGAATTTGAACATCTACTGTTATGGTAAATACAACTTACACAATTGTACTATATTCAATATTCTCACTGCTGCAGTAGCTTTTTGGCTGAATGGACTGATTACCAAAGTATCCAGAAGTCCCTGTATAATGGTCCTAGCAAAGCCAGTCCTGGACCTGGAAAAAGGAATCCAGTGTATAATGCTTTGTAAAAGTCTGTACAGAGGACCAAGTTGCTGTTTCTAGAATGCTTCTAGTGCCCACCTCCTCCAAATATGCCATCATGGATGCTAAGGTTCTTGTGAATGTGCCTCGATGCTGCCTGGAAATGATTTACCATGGTGGGTATAACAAAATAAAAAAAAAATAAAATAAAATAAAAATAGCCAGCAAAAGGTAGACTGCGAGTAATAATAGAATTTAATGGTATTAAGACTGCATCAAACAGACCGGTTTCGGCCTGGATTTAACCTGGCCTTCTTCAGTGTAATCAAAAGAACAGAATTACATACCAAAAGCCTTTAAATAATAAAAGGTAAATGAGAAAATGAACATGATTGGCTGACAAAAGACATCATCATAAATATTCATTAAGCCCTGGATTAAACAGAGCACCAAGTTTGGTAATCCATTTCTTCTCTTTGATATTAAGTTTATTGTGCCAACCAGATTTGTGAGTGCGATCCCCAATAATCTTGTCAATAATAATAAAATGAAATTTAGCTGCCTGATGTTTCAGTGTGTGTTTATATAAAGCATTAGTTAGTCTTTTACATTTAATGTCACTCAAATGCTCTGACAAACGTAATTTAAATGGACGGGAGGTCTGACCAATATAAAATGAATGACAGCTGCAACTTGCCATGTATATAACCCAATCCGTGTTACAATTAGCAAAGAATTTTATGTCATAAACTGTACTACTATTTCAGCTGGTAAATTCTTTAGATCTCAGAATGTGTTTACAATTATTACAATGGCCGCAAGGAAAACAGCCAGTAAGTTTATCACCCAGTATAGTAGTTTGATAAACCTGAGGTAATATGGAATCAGAGTGGTGCTTATAGTGATTAAAGTGAGCCCCTAAGTTTTTCCTTTCCTGAAGGAAAATGAGCAAACATGAGGAATCAAGGTGTTTATTACAGCATCCGCCTTCAATATATTCCAATTGTCATTTACAATATCCATGAACCTATTGGTATTTCTACCAAAAGTAGTAGTAAGACGTAATATATTTGAAGACAAAGGTTTGTCTTTATATGTCAATAAGTCCTGTCTGATGAGACCAGATGCAAGATTCTGTGCCATAGTGGCATAACCCGAACTATAACCCCTATTAATGAATCTATCATGTAAATCCTGGCAATGATGTTTGAAACTATCCTCATCTGAACAATTGCACCTAATTCTAATAAATTGTGATTTAGGAATGTTCCTGGCAATATGTTTTGGATGATAGCTGGAGGCATGGAGTAGGGTGTTATATTGTGGGAACTTCCTATATACCTCTGTGTTCAAGGTATTATCCTCTTTTCTGGAAATCAAAACATCCAGAAAGGTGATACGATCTCGATCATAAGTAATTGTGAAATGAATTCCCCATTTATTATCATTTAGATATTCCATAAATTCATTGAGATATTCAATATCTGATCTCCACACCATCCAGCAATCATCCAAATACCTCCGCCAGATGTCAGTTTCAGGCAAAAACAAATTATGGGTATCATCATAAATCAAGATTTCTTCAATGTATGCCATGAATAAATCGGCATAAATGGGGGAAAAAGATGCCCCCATAGCAGTTCCCTTAATCTGAAGGTAACATTCCTTGTCATAGAAAAACACATTTTTTGTAAGCACATGTTCGGTAAGATTAATCAAAAAGGTGTTAAAGCCAGGTTGATACATATTAGCTTTATACAGCCAGTATTTAATCGCATCCAAACCCGCCCAATGAGGAATATTGGTGTATAATGAAATAACGTCTAATGTGCATAGCCACCAGTTTTCCTCAATTTGCATATCATTAATAATACTTAGAAATTGAGTAGTATCTTGGATCCTAGATCTGACCCAAGAGAGCAAAGGTTTGAGATGCCTGGTTAGAAATACAGATAGGGGCTCAGTTAACGATCCAATGCCAGACACAATAGGTCTACCTGGTGGATGTAAAAAATCTTTGTGTATCTTAGGTAAAAAATAAATAAACTGTCTGACAGGATCAGTAATAGTCAGACGTTTAACAGTTTTAGATGTTATAATACCATTATCCAGTGCAGAACATAAAAAACTGTCAATTTGTTGTTTAAACATAAAGGTGGGGTCAAGTGGCATTTTGGTGTAATACCTGGCATCATCCAATTGTTTTTGTGCTTCGATATCATAATCAGTCCAATTCATCACAACAACTGCCCCACCTTTATCAGCATTAACTATCACCAGTTCCTTGTTCTGCACAAGCTCATTCAAACAAGATAAGTCAGACTCAGACATATTATTCGACGTAGGTGGACATGTATTAGACACAAAATGTAAATCCCTAAGTACACTGCGTAAGAACAGATTAACTGAAGGATGCATGGGTGGTATAAAGGAGGAGGCATGATATCTGAAATCATCCAAAGTCTGTTGTTCTGCCCCCTTATCCTGAAAAAATAATTTAAGGTTAATCAATCTACAAAATGTAAATAGATCCTGGGCAAAAGTGTCCTCTGATACAAAAAAGCCAGGTATAAAAGATAAACCTTTATTGAGCAAAGATATTTGTTCCGGGGTTAATACAGTATTGGAGATGTTACAGACATTATTAACAACAACAGAATTTACTTGTTCGTTAATACTTCCATGAGGTTCTGTAGACTTGTAACTCTTTTTGTGTTTTCTACCCCCCCTCCTCCTCCCCCGGTGTGATCTAAAGGGGATGTGTAGTTTTTACGTTTAGGAGTCGGAGACTCCATGGTGTGCTGTGTTTCAGTGTCCATGCCAGATGATGTCTCATAATCAGTAGTGTCATTCTGATTGCCACGTCCTTTAAGAATGGAACGTGGATGTTTCCTTTTAGAATTTGGAGTATTACTACTATGCATATCCTGAAACCTTACATGTCTGGTGTACTTAAAGGGTTGTCCCCTCTCATAGTCAGTTTGATCACGAGAACATAAGTTTTCTTTCTTTAAGCTGAGCATCAAAATTCAGCAAGTCTGAACTAAGTTTAGATAGTAATGCAGGAAAAAATGTTTCATCCTGGTATTGATTACAATCTTCAATAAGTTGTATCACCTTAGTGGTTTCTTTATCAATAGCCCTAGTATAAAACTTGGATAGACATTCAACAAACTTCATTGAACATTCTTGTTGGATAGATAACCATTCTGCTGTTAATAAATCGTCAGGGTCTGCTACTAAGTGTTGGATTTTTACTCTAAGACCGGGTATAACAAAATGCAATAGCTGAGGACAACCATGTTTTGACATGGGTTGTGCCTTCCTTGTCCCATCAATTGAAATAAGCATCTGATCAGCTTTTCTACAAGGCTAAGTTTTAAAAAAGATAGTTTCAGTCCCTGAGCTGCCTATGCATGTCCAGTATATGTAGACCTCTTTCTCCCTGGTTCTGAGGATCTGAATAAAACACCGGGAGATTAATGACTTGATGCAAAGTAAAATGAAGCAACTTTGGACATAAATGAGTGATTTGGTCTTGATGTGACCCTGTCTCTATGAAAAGACCAGACAGAGATTACCCACCATGAAAACATGTGAATAAGATACTCTTCCTGTAGATGTCAGAACTCTAAGGAGTACAGCCTTCCATACAACAAACCTTAAATTAACCTGATGAGGACACAGTTAACATTTTCAGCACAAAGGTAAGATCCCAGGAAGGAGCCACCTGTTTTCATCATCATCCAATTCATGCAAGGGAGACGTCCCTGCAAAGTACAACATTAACAACATCTTAAGTTACCAATCCATGGTAAGACAGCTGGGCACACAGGTTGACAGCAATCTTTCCTTCAACCATCATGTTTCCGCAGTGGTAAGGAAAGCCTTTTACATTGTCCATCTTATCAATAAGAGCATTGCCTCCAGAAAAAGAGATTATAACCTACATGTACTCCTCCCATATTAGACCAGTTATAGAACACACTGCACCCTTAGGTATGTACCTCACCAGGCACCTCCAACAACTGGAGAGACCTCAGAGGTACCCCACAAAGAAAATGCAAGGTGTTCAACACCTGTCCTATGCCAATAGACTAAAATACCTGTTGCTATACTCTGTGTTTTACAGACTACTTAGGGGTGGCCTCTGCCTAGCCTATAAGGTAACCCTGTACCCTGCCCTGATGGAAATGCTACACATTAGCAAGATAGATGGTACTTGCTGTGCATACTTTAGTGACCTCAACATGAGAAGTTACATAAACAGAACCTGCTGGAGTGACAGGTTCATCTCCCAAAGGCTCCCGCTACTCTGTAATAAGCTTCTAGTCTTAGTAAAACAGAGTCCTTCACTTACACTCTTCAAGTGTAATCTAGATAATTGGATGGGGAACCGCAAATTCACCCCTGGAGTTTTACCTGCGTCCCTTCTGGATAGGGGCAGCAGGTGTTGAGTCAGGTCTACTAATAGCAACACTAAAAGAGGTAAAAAAAACTTTGCTAGGCTTGTAAGGGTCTCAGGCCCATTAGCCTAGTAACCTCCTATGATCCTGTGATCCTATGTTTTCTAAGAGGCCTAAGATATGAAACCCTCTTCAGACACTGTTACCAAAACACAGAAGAAAGGCCAAGATCCATGGGCAAACAGGCTGAAATGGCCAGCAAATGTATCTTGATAGAGGAATGAGTCGGGCCAGAAGAAAGTAACACACAAATATTTCAGAAACAGTGGCACATAATCCCTGATGGGACCATCATTATTGGCTAGGCACCAACTAAAACATGTTTCCCACTTGCCAATATAAGATTTCCTGGTAGCAGGTTTTCTTGCCTCCTTTAGTACCTGATGCACATGCTCATAAAAGGGGTACCTAAAAAGAATCAAAACCGAATCATCCTGGCAGTTAGTTGAAGTTGTTTCAGACTTAAGTGTATCAAGCTTCCCTTGTCTTGTGCGAATGGATAAAGTTTGTGAGGAAGCTTGTGGTAATTGCCCTTGGCCAGTTCCATAAAAGGGGAGCATCAATGTTGCCTGGGCCAAAGTAGTCACTATATGTAAAGTCTCATACCATATCCTAGCAAGCTGTAGGTCACCTTCTATGTCTCTAGAATCCCATAGCTCATATCTAGGCCTATTGGCAACACTCATCCAAGTACCTTATTCATGGGATACATTAACTACCCCTCTATAGACTTAGAAATATACACTGCCTCATACATACATACAAGCACAACAATTCCTACACCTTATTAACACAAATGCCCTTGACCAGACAGAATGCACACTCACCAGAGGTACAAGCATACTGTTGCTGGTGCTCACCGATATGGGAGAGCACAACACCCACACACAAACACCCAGTGTCATGTCCTCACAAGTAAGGTCTGACCACAAAACTTTCTTCTTTGAAATAAAAATCAGCTCAGTAACCCCAGCAAACCTGTAACAGTTAGGAACTATTCCAAAACAAACTACATTAAGCGATAGTTTGGCAAAATGTAGTGCCCTTCCCAAATGGAAGTTCACCACAACCTATGAAGAATTGTTCACAGAGATCCTGTACAGTCATGTAAATGGCTGTATAGAGGCTGCTGTACTTATTAGAAGTAAGTCCAGAACAAATTCTTAAAACAAACCACTCTGCTAGAATCCTAACTTTAATAAGGTATATAACAAAAAGTCAAAGTCAAGTCAAAGTAAACTTAGTAGACTATTGTCATTCAGACTTGCACAACAGTGTAAGATAAATGAAATTTCATTGCTTTGTTTCAAAGTGCATACAGTTCATACAATATAGAGAAACAACATAACTTGTTTAATAACACAGTAATGTAGACAGTTGCCAAGACATAGGTTATTTCCTCATATAACTATTGGCGTCATTCAATCAATATTGCAGATGTAGATATTGCACAGAATATGAGCTTAACAGTTATTCAGTTTGCACAAAATGTTATCTTGCCTCTGATAATTGCACAGCAATAAGGAAATAACCAGTCTAACTACTGCACCATTTAGATTAATGTGCATTAAATATTGCACAGAGAAGTTTTCCTTCAGCTATGTAACTGAATGATCTGAAGTCCTATTGTTTTGTATGTTATTAGCGTAAAACAGTCTAATGGCTTGTGGAAAGGAACTCCTAAATCTGGATGACTTGCAATGCATGCTGTGATAATGCCTGCCTAAAGACAAGCAGGAGAACAGTACATGGGCAGGGTCTGTGAGGTCATTGACTATCCTTTTGACTCTGTCTAGACACTGAGGCTCATGCAGTTCTTGTAAAGATGGGAGTGAGGATCCTATAATCCTCTCTGTTACCCTCATCACCCTTGGGAAAGCCCTGAATTCTGAAGCCTTACAGTTCCCATACCAAACTATGATATTGCCTCTCAACATGCTTTCAATGGTCCCTCTATAGAAGGGTTTGAGGACAGAAAGTGGACGATTAGCATTCCTTGGCCTTCATAGGAAGTGTAGCCGCTGTTGTGCCTTCTTGACAATGTCGTTAGTGTTTGTCGACCATGACAGGTCCTCAGAGATGTGCACCCCCAGGAATTTGGTGCTCTTCATCTTCTCAACTGTTTCTCCTTTAATTCTGAGTGGATGGTATGCTTCATGATTCTTCCTGAAGTCCATTATCAATTATTTTGTCTTACTTACTTTCAAAGCAAGGTTATTGATTTCACACCAGTTGATCAGATGGTTCACCTCCTCTCTGTAAGCAGTTTCATCTCTATTGCTGATAAGACCTACAACTGTAGTATCATCCATTAACTTCATGGCCTGGTTAAATCTGTGCCTGGCTATGCAATCATGCGTCTGCATGGTGAACTGCATTGGGCTCAGGATGCACCCTTGTGAAACTCCCCTGCTCAATTCTTATGCGCTTTAATTGTTCTTACCCACCAAACTTTTTTGGGTATTTCAATGAGAAAGTCTAGTATCCATTTACATAAGGGAGTGCTGTTGCCCAACTGGACCAGCTTCTCTATCAGATGCTGTGGAATGAACATATTGAAGGCAGAGCTGAAATCAATGAAAACCATCCAGACGTAACAGTTTTTGATTTCTGGAAGTGCCATGGACTCATGAAGTGCTAATGAGATGGCATCTGTTGTGGAGCAGATGGATCTATAAACAAATTGGTGCAGATTCAGTGCTGCAGGTAGCCTTGATGATAGATAGCCCTTGATCAACCACTCAAAGCATTTCATTACCATGGAGGTGGGAGCAATTGAACGGTAGTCATTTAGGCTTGTTGGCTGAGAATTTTTGTCTGTAGTCTATCATAGCTTTTATCCCTTGCCATAGATACCTGGATTTTCTCAGGTCAGTGAAGTGACCTTGAATTCTCTGTTCATAGGCACGCTTTGCCTCCTTTATTCTTCTGTTAAGTTTTTCCCTGGCCTCCCTGAGGGCATTCTTGTCCTTTGATTTGAATACAGCATTCCGTGGTTTCAGGAGCTCATATACCCCACTCATCAGCCAGAGCTTCTGATTTGCCCTTATGGTAATGCTGCTGGCGACTGTCACATTATCCACACACTTTCAGATATAGTCCATCACAGTCTCTGTGGACTCCTCTAGTTTGATATGGTGGTTCACTGTAGTTGCCTCCTTGAACACATTCCAGTTCATGCTTTCGAAGCAATCCTGTAGTGTCGAGACTGCTCCCTCTGACCACACCTTTACTTGTTTCTTTGATGATTTACTTCTGTTTAACAGTAGTCTGTATGCAGGAACTAGCATAATGACAAGATGGTCCAAGTTACTCAAATGCGGATGGGGTATTGCCTTGTAAGCTAGTTTTACATTGGTGACAACCTTGTCCAGTATGTTCTCCCCCCTTGTTGCGAAGTTCACGTGCTGATAATAGTGTGGTAGTACAAACTTCAGCTTGGCTTGGTTGAAGTCACCTGCTGTTATCCAAGCAAACTCCGGATTCCTGTTCTGTATATCATTTATGGACTGGTAGAGTGTGGCCAGGCCTCATCTGTGTTGGCACTTGGAGGGATGTAAACAGCTGTGATGCTCACACCATTAAACCCCCTAGGCAAGTTGAAGGGTCGGCATTTACACAATATGAACTCAATGTTTTCCAAGCAGTGGGTGGTAACCAGCTTGCAGTTGGTACACCAGTTGTTGATTACATTAATACAAACCTTCCCTCTCTTGAGATTTGCCACTGAGGAACTGGTTTCTGTCAACTCGAAATAGTGTCATCCCATCCACGTGTATTGCACTATCATTTATATTGGAGTTGAATCACAACTCTGTGAACACAAGCAAACAACTGTTTCTCACCTTACTTTGTGTGGAGAGCTCCAGCCTTATGTAGTCCATCTTATTATCCAGGGAGTGAACATTTGCCAGTAGCATAGAGGGAAGTACAGGCCTGTGAGCGTTAGCCTTGAGTCTGGCAGGGAGACCAGCTCAAGAACCTTGTTTTCTTGATTTTTCACATCTCTTCCTTCTTCTACACATCCTCTGAGTGGTGCAGGTCAGATTTACTTGATCGATGCATTTTTGGCTAAAAATGATTTTTGTCATGGCTAAAATCAGGAAGACCAACTCCCACAATTATCAGAAATCTCTTATTAAAATAAACAGGAAACTAAGTGAACTAACTATGTCCAACAAGGCCATTTACAAAGTCAAGATAGCCTCACAGGCTAAAGACAACCATAAAGCCTTCTGTAACTATGACCAAAACCTCAAATTGGTGGTAAATAGTACCACATTCAATGAACAGAGATACATAGGGAATTTTCTATCTGACAAATTCAGCTCAAACTTCATCGCCCACTCCCTGATGCCTCCCGCCATGAAATACCTACTAGCATAATACCCCCAACTATTACCATGGAGCAGATCTTGATGGCACTCCCTACGCCCTAAAGCATAGTCTCAATGAGCCCTGATATCCCAGGATGCCTCCTAAATAGCTTGAAACATGACCTATCAGAATCACTTGAGTGACTTTTCAACTATTGCCCCAAATCAGACTTTGTACCAGGAGAATGGAGGAATGAAATGGCTATCCTACTTCACAAGGGTGGACCATCAACCAACCCCAGAAGCTACAGACCTATTAGTGTGACTAATCTAATATGCAAAGCCATGGAACACATTATCATGGAAATGATCAACAAAGATATAGGTAACCTTCAGATACTGGAAACAATCTGGTTTAGCTTTATCATGGAAAGGACATGGCTACTAAACCTGGTGGACTTCTTTGAGAAGGTACTAAAGGCAATGCATGAGGAGAAAATGGTACATACCATCAATCTGGACTCAGCTAAGGCATTCAATACAATAACCCACTCAGGCTCAGGTATAGGTGACAAGATCAATGAACCGGGCATAAACCCCTACATAACTTGCTGGGTTGCAGCTGGCTCACTGGCGGGACCTAAGAAGCCAGGACTGGTGATACCACCTCCACTAAAAGACTGGTCACCAGTGGAGTACCTTAGGGCTCTGTGTTGAAACTGCTCCTATTTGAAACCTACTTTTCAGAGGTAAAGGCTAATGTCAAAGGCCTTTGGCTGACCAGGTTTGCAGATGACTGTAAATTGAGAGCTTTCATAGATTTACCCCATGCCACAAACCTTTTACAAGAGGGTCTAACACAGACAAATGACCAGTCTCAAAGTCACGGACTAAAATTCAATTCCAAGAAATGCATTGCAGTGCCTTTTGGGGAACTGACACCTAAGCTAATTACTCCATTGATAAGATCCCCATAAGAGTTGACCCAGTAGTCAAGGATCTGGGAACATATGTAGACAGTAATCTGACCTTTAGCCAACATGTGACCAAGGTAGTAATAAAATCATTCTATGTCATCCAATCAAGAACAGACAAGCATATAAATATAAAAGGTATGCTTGCCCTGATCAAGGTAATCAACTCTCTGTGACCTCTTCAAGTTGTTACAGACAACAATGCTGTCATGTGATACATCGACAAGCGGGGGAGAACAATATCATTCTCCCCCTTGGCAGACTAGCCATGTTAGCTTGAGATATGGCTTCACAGCAAAATCTTGCTCTACAAGCATCCCATATTCAGTCAGAGCAGAATTGTGTAGCAGACAAGCTGAGCAGGAAAAGTGAAGATCCTTACAAATGGAAATTAGGTCAGGGTGTCTAGCAAGATTTGATCCATCTGTGGGGAGTTCCTCAAGTAGACCTCTTTACCTCCTGTCTGAGCAATCAATTGCCAAGATTCCATGCCAGGACTCCATGCAAGAAGGTCTGGAAGACAGGTGCTTTTTCTTTTTTTTCCTTGAAAGGAGCATTCCTGTGTGATTTTCCACCCTTTCCAGTAATAAACAGGGTTCTTCTGAAAATTCAGAAGGAATGATGCAATATCATTGTGGTGATTCCCTTCTCGTCTAGGCAACCATGTATTCCCTTCTTTTGGAAATGGCCATGGGCAATTACCACAACCTTCCTCACAGGCAGAATCTACTCACACAAGAACAGGGGTGTTTGATATACCCCAACATCAATCAACTTCAGTTGACTGCCTGGATGATAGTGTCTTAATTCCTTTTAGGCACCTGTTTACTGAGGATGTGAGCAAGTAATAACGGAGACAAGAAAGCCTGTTGATAGAAAATCATATATTAGCAAAGGGAAAAGTTTTTTTAGTTAGTGCCAACAATATAACTAGCACCCATTCAGGGCTAGCTGTTGTCTGGTTTTACAGTATTTGTAATATTTACTCTCCAATGGTCTTTCTTATTCCTCTATCAAGATTAATTTATTGGCCATCTCAACATGTATGTGGATGGATCTTCCTCTTTCAATGCAGTATCATATCAAAATATTTTTGAAAGGAGTTTTGCACAAGAGGCCTCCAAGTAAACCTGTAGCCCCTCCTTGGGATCTTACTTTTGTGTTAAAGAAGCTAACACTTGCTCCATTTGAACCAGCTAACCTAGCTGAGTTGAGGTTCTTAACTTGGAAAACAGTGTTACTGATTGCTCTGGTTTTGCAAGAAGAATATCTGAGTTGCAAGCTCTTATGGTGAGTCAACCTTATCTCACTTTCCACAGGGAAAGGATTTCTTTGAGAATCAATCTTTATTTTATGCCTAAAGTGGTATCCGAGTTTAATTTAAGCCAAACTATCCATTTCACTGTTTAATGAGGAAACAAAGGATGTTCCATACCTTGGAAGCCACAGCAGCTCAAGTACTATTGTGACAGAACTAAATCAATTGTTCATTTATGTGAGGCTAAGAAGAATGGGCAACCTTTGTGAAAGCAGACTATTTCCAAATAGTCTAAGGCTATTACCTTTTGTTATACTCACATTAACAAAAGTATTCAAGGCTGAATCAAGGCCCAATGTACCAGGGTCTTGGGTTCATCTATGGCTTTTTGGTATGGGCTTGATTGTAGAAGTATTCTAGAAGCTGCTACTTCTTCCTCTGCTCATACTTTTACAAAACACTATAAGCTTGGTTCCTTCTCAGGTCCAGGTCAGGCTTTGTTAAGACCATTCTCCACTGACTTCTGGATGCCTTCTCCCTCCTAAATATAGTAAGTTATGGTAATCCACCCATATAGCTAAGGCTACTGCATCAGTGATCAATATGATGAACATAGTACAGACGTGTAAGTAATTAACCATAACAGTAGATGTTCATATCAGCACTGCTGCAGTAGCTGCTCCCTCTCTCCATCCTCCTTGTTTTTTTTTTTTTATGCCAGGGTGTGGACATTTATTTTTTGTTGTTCCTTACTTTGTCCTTTCAGGATTCAGACTCCATCTCTCTGTTTGCAGGAAAGCCAGTCTGAAGGACTTTGCCCCAAACGTGTCTTTTAGTCAGCCCAGGTTTAGCTCCTTGACAGTTTTTGTACATGGAAGGTGCCATAAAGCTTTGGAAGATGGCCAGCTGTTATATTCTTGGCAGGATAAAACCTATATAGCTAAGGCTACTGTAGGAGTGATCTTACAAACATCTACTGTTATGGTTAGTTTACTTACACAACTGTACTTTCTCCCTTCTTTTGAAAATGGCAAGGGGCAATTACCACAAGCTTCCTCACAGACTGGATCTATTCACATAAGACAAAGAGTGTTTGATACCTCCTGACCCTAAACAACTGCAAATGAATGCTTGGATGATGGACTCTTAATACCATTCAAGCACTTTTTCCTGAAGGCATGCAGCAGGTATTAAAGGAGGTGAGAAAACCTGCTACTGCAAAATAATTTATTAGTAAATGGAAAAGGCATTCTAGGTGGTGCTAATAAAATAACCAGCAGCCATTCAGGGCTAGAGTTTCACTGTCTCTACACTGAGTTACTATCCTCTGTCTTGTCTTACTCCTCCATCAAGATTAATTTGTCGGCAATTTCAGTATGTCTGCCCATTGATCCCCCCCTCTTTCAATGCAATCTCATTGGAAGGGGAGTTGTATACCTGCTTGGAACTGGTGACTCCTCCTTGTGATCTAAATGTTGTGTGAGAGAAACTAACACGTGCTCCATTTTAACTAGCTCATCAGGCTGATTTGAGTTTCTAACATGGAAAACAGTTTAACTAATCGCTTTGCCTTCTGTAAGAAGAGTGTCTGAGTTGCAAGCTGTTATGGTGGGTCAACCTCATTTCAGTTTAAAAAAAATAGGGTTTCCTTAACAACTAATCCTTCATTTATGCCTAAAGTGATACTTGTGTTTACTAGGAGGCAAGACATCCCTCTTCCTGTCTTCTTTCCAGAACCTAAAAGTAAAGGAGAAAGGATACTCCACACCCTGGATATCTACACACAACTTTGGTATTAGCTTTACAAAAAAAAAAAAAAATCTTTCAGAAACTCTGATCACTTGTTGATTTCTTCTGAATGTAAGAAAAAAGAACAACCTGTGTATTGTCAATTGGTTGTCTCATGCTATTACCGTTTTTTGATACTCACCACAACAACATAATTCCAAACAGGATCAAGGCTCATTTTACCAGGTCTTTGGCTTCATCTGTGGCCTTTTGGAAGTACTCTAGAACCAAGTGCTTGGTCCTCTGAGCAGATGTTTACGAAGTACTATAAACTAGATTCCGTTTCCAGGACCAGGACAGGCTTTGCTAAGACCATACTCCATGGGCTACTGGACCCTCATACTACTTCCTCCCTCTCAGCCTAAGCTATTGTAATCTACCCATATAACTCAGGCTACTGCAGCGGTGATCCATTTGATGAAAATAGTAACAGTTGTGTAAGTAAGCTTAACATAACTGTAGATACTGGAATAATCACTGCTGAAGTAACAGCTCCCTCCCTCCACCCTCTGATTTTGTAAGTTTTTATTACCAGAACCTTTATTTTTGTTTTCCTACCATTGTTCTTGTTTGGGCTTTAGCCTCCCTCTCTCTGCTGGTATGAAATCTGGCATGAAAGCACTGAAAGGCTTGGCACCCAAACCTTACTTTTTAGTCAGCTCAGCTGAACCTGACTAATGTTTGGGCACATGGAATGTGACAAGAAAATTTGGAAGTTGAATGGCTATTATATTCCAGCAGAATATAACCTATATAGGTAAGACTACCGCATCATTCAAACATCTACTGTCATGGTTGTTTATTTACACAACAATACTTTCCTTTCATTTTATCATCAATGGCTATCTAGTTGTTCAACCATCAAAGTTCAGTTGACACCAATCTGTAATTTTCACAAAGGAGTTAATTACATGTTACTTCCCAAAGGATATCCAAAGCTTTTTTAAAAGACATTTTCTTACTTTAACCTCCTATTAACCATCCCACACCCATCTTGGGAATTTGACTTTGTCTTAGAGGAACTGATTCACCCTCCCTATGAACCAGCCCATTCAGCAGACGTCAAATTTATATCCTAGAAGACATTTTTTCTAGTGGCAATTACTTCGGCAAGGCAGATTTCAGAACTGCAAATCTTATCTTGCAAACTCCTTTACTTAGTCTTCTATAGGAATAGGGTTTCCTTACATTTAGACGCTTTCTTTCTTTCTGTCTAAAGTGGCTGATTAAACAGGATGATGTCCTATATTTCTCCACACTGCGGGTTACCATAGATAAAATCATGTACAATATCCTACAAGCTATAGGTCACCCTCTATGTCCCACAAAACTCATAGCAAATACTTAGACCTGCTGGAGACACTCAATATCCAACCTAACATCTAAATCATGGTGGAATTTAATTACCCCTCCATGGACTAGGAATTTTAAATGGCCTGAAGGCACAGAGATTTCTAGACTTCATAAATACAAACACTCTCAATCAGTTAAGGCTTTCATCTACTAGAGGTTCCAAAATACTGGACTTTGTATTCACAAATACGGAAGAATGTTGCACTCCCCCCAAATGTCATGTCCTCCTTGGTAAGGTCCGATCATAAAGCTGTCTCCTTCAAAATCAAAATCAACTCAGTAATCCCAGTAAACCTAGTAATGGTTAGGAACTATTCCAAGGCAAACTACCTATAATTAAGTGATAGTATGTCAAAATTTTATGTCCCTCCAAACCTAGAGAACAAAGCAGTCTATGCAGAATTGCTCACAGAAACTCTACACAACCATGTCAATGGCTTCAGAGAGGCTGCTGTATCTACCAGAAGGAAGCCCAAAACTAACACCCAAAACAAAATGCCCTAGTGGCATCCCAAATTAAACAGGTTATACAACAACAAAAGAAATCATGGCTATAATCATGAAGTGCATCTCCCATAAATATACAAACTATCTCATCAAATTAAACAGACAACTAAGAGGGCTAATCAAACCCAACAAATCCAATTTTGAGGTCAAGATAGCCTACCAGGCAAAAGACAGCCATAAGGAGAGAGAATGTTTTGGCTGTGCTCGCTGACCCTTGGTGGGCACTAATAACATCCCAGGATGCCTACTGAATAGTCTAAAATCAAACCTATCAGAGCCACTGGAGTTGCTATTTAACTGTAGTCTCAAAACTGGCTTCATGCTATGAAAATGAAGGACTGCAGCAGTCATCCCTTTTCATAAGGTTAGACCATCAACAAATCTCAGAAACTACAGGCTCATTAGTCTGACTAGTCCTATTTGCAAAGCCATGGAAACATTTGTTCTGGAAATTATCAACAAAGACATGGAAAACCCTCAGCCCTGGATCCATCCCAGTCTGACTTTGTCAAAGGAAGGTCATGCCTACTGAACTTGGTGGACTTCTTTGAGAAGGTCACCAAGGCAATGGATGAGGGTAAACAGTGCATATTGCCTATCTTGACCTGGCTAAGGTACTTGATACAATGCCCAACTCAGGTATTGTTAACAAACGTATGGAATTAGGCATAAATCCCTATATAATGCACTGGATAGCCAAATGGCTCACAGATAGGTCCCAGGAAGTTAGGATTGGTGAGGTCACTTTCACAAAAAAGCAGGTCACCAGTGGAGTTCTTCAGGACTTCGTGCTAGGCCCAATCCTCTTTGTCATCTACTTCTTGGAAGTCAGGATGAATGTCAAAGGCCTCTGGTTGACCAAGTTCACAGATGATTGCAAATGGGGAGTAGTCATAGAACCCCCCCCCCCAAGATGCAAACATATTACAAGAATATTCATACCTCTCAACCTCTTAGAGAAAGACATTTGGACAAAGCCTAAAGCAATGCAGAGACAAAGGCTCCAAAATAAGGACATATTGTAAACATTGCATTATAAACTTAGAAAATTGCAAGAATAACAGGAGTTGTGTTAGCATGCATTTCCTGAAGAATATGAAGTCTTGAACTCAAATGCATGTCATTATTCAGTGACATCAGTCATCAGAGGGCTGTACCAAAAATATGAGGCAAACATCTGGACATTCTGGGAAAATCTGAACAGTTGATAGCTATGGAAGAGGGTCTAGTGCAGACGATGACTGGTGTCAAAACCATGGTGTGAAGATATGTGAAGGCTTCCAGCCTAGCTAGACAGAATTTTGTAGATAATTGTATGTCATTGTAAATATGAATATAATCTACAGGCTTGTCTTCTTAAAATGTAAAAAAACTGTGTTAAATATTGAACTTCAAAAATGTAACCACAAAGCACTGTGCTGAAAGAAAACTGATAACTCAATCATTGTATGACTGATCACAGAGTTCGGAGACAAGATGTCTAGACTAAGACATTCCTTCTATTGTTTTGACACCAGAGTTAATTGCTAGATTTTACATATATAATGTCTTGTATTGCTGTTGCCTCCTGCAGGTGCACATTACAAAAATAAATGTAAATTCTGAGTTTCTGTTAGTCTGGGAAACCAGAGAAGTGGCAAGAATGATGTAATGTTAAGCAGTACTCTTATCAATTTAAGGACAGAAAGAAAGAAGAGCATTTTGGATTTTGTCTGAAGGACATCACTCACCAGTACTCTGCCTTTGCTCTATATGTAAGTTTATTTAGAACCTGTGATTGCTCTTAGTTATATAGGAATTTAGTCAGATTTAGTCTGGCTGTTTTCTATATTTATGTCAGACTATCCTACAGTATTGTTTTAAGCATTTTCCTGTGGTTTCTGAACTCCTGACTAGCACTGTGTTGAATTGAGAAGATTTGTATTGTGTTATTATTATTTATTATTAAATATTTTTAAACCTTCCAACTGTGGCTGTTTTGTGTTCAGATAATTTAAGCTCTAGACTACATTGCATGTATATAATGATACTGTACAAAGCCACTCCAAATAAGCCTTGCTGTTCATCCACTTACTATTTGGATAATAATATTGCACAGTATAATCAGACACCCTTTGGTAAGGGCCTTATTGGTAGCTGATATTAGTGGTTGGTGGCAGCTGGTACTACCTTATAGATTGTCAGGAAGGGACATAGCTGGAGAACCTGTGCCAGCCTTCACCAGGAGTGTCTATGTGTTTGTATATAACTCATATCTCACAGCGTGTGTGTGTGTGTGTGTATGTGTGTGTGTGTGTGTGTGTGTGTGTGTGTGTGTGTGTGTGTGTGTGTGTGTGTGTGTGTGTGTGTGTGTGTGTCAGGTACTTGGACAGGAACATGAAGCATTGGTTGGACAGAAAGGGTGCTGGAGGTTTTAGCTTGACCACTATGCTGAGATCTGGACCCTATAGCTGTGCCAGTGGGGAGTCTTATTTGAGATCTGGAGAGAAAGGGAGAAACCAGCCCCAGACCGACTGTGATTGCTGTGTGCTCTTAAGGGAAATTGTTCTTTACTGTGTGTGTACTTGTTATCTCTCCCAATGTGCACGCCCCTCACTGATGTTAGTGTTGAGGACTGAGGCTCCTTTATTACTGGGTCAGTTCATGGGCATCACATATTAATTGGTTGGCAGTGATGAGATATCCACATCACATATTAATTGGTTGGCAGTGATGGGATATCCACACCACATATTAATTGGTTAGCAATTGGCTTGTAGTGGTGTGGATAGTGAATTCCTGTAGCTTGTGAACAGTGATCACTGAAGGTGTTTTTGTACTCTAAATCAGCCATGCAGTGAATATTCAGAGTTCAGATCACAACTGTTTTATTTCTTTTGTTAGCTTAGTTAGTTAGGGATAGCAGCCAAGCATGTCAGCAGAGGAGTATGGCAAGCTGGCAAGGAGCCAGTTGGCTGAGATGTGCCAGGCTAAGGGACTGCTGCATGGAAACCTGACTAAGGCAGACATGATTGCAGCTTTGGTCACAGCTGCATCAGAAAACAGCAGTCAGGAGGACGATCAGACTGGCCGTGGAGGTGTACAACACTCAGAAAATGGACTCAACCTTTCTGCAGAGGACTTAAAAATCTATCTGGAGCTAAAGAGACTTGAGTTGGAGGCCAGGCATTCAGAAACAGAAGCAGCAGAGAGACTGAGACATCTACAGGCTGAGGAGGATGAGAAACTGCTAGGCCTGGAAGCTGAGGAGAAGGACAGGCAGAGGCAGCACGAAAAGGAGATGCTGACTCTTTGCCAGAGTCATGGAGGTAATGGACAAGGGAGTAACCGGACCCCAGATGCACAAAAGGTCAGTAAATGTCTTCCACAGTTTACAGAGGGGGATAATTTTGATAGTTTCATTCATATGTTTGAGAGGGTATGTAAACAGTATGATGTTGACCAAAGGCTCTGGGTATGGTTCCTGACCGCTTTACCCCATGGTAAAGCTTTAACTCTGTTGTCTAAACTTTCTGATCTGAAATTTTATGATTATACTGCTGTTAAGAATTGTCTGTTAGAATTTTTTAAGTTAACACCTGAAACTTATAGGAAAAAGTTTTGTGAGCATAGACGCAAGGCAGATGAAAATGTGTGTGAATATGTGGCTGAACTGAGCACTTATTTTCATAGATGGGTGTCAGGTCACCACTTTTGAAGGGCTGGCAGACCTTTTGGTGAAGGAACAAGCCCTTAGCACTTTGCCTGAGGACATGAGGATCTGGTTAGCTGATAGACGATGTGCTACTTCAGATGAGTTAGGGAAGAAGGGAGACCTATACCTAGCAAGCAGGGCATCATTGCACAGGAAAGGGACACCCAGTGCTGCTCATGAGTGTAAAGGAACCCATGGTGGGCAGCCCAGACTGCCTCAACAGAATCTGCCAGTAGCAGTAGAAGCCACTAGTCCAGTTACATGTCCAGGACCTAGGGTTAAATGTTTTAAATGCAACCAGTGGGGCCATGTGCCATATAGATGTCCACGGAGGCAAGGTGGGAAACAAAAGGTGAGGGAGCCAGTAAGTGGGAAGGACAAAATGCCAGTAGTAGGTTGTTTTGATACAGCAAGGGTACCAAACTGCCATACTGCAGATGTCCTGATAGGGAAGGATTTTGATGAGGCAGTATCATGTGTTAATGTAGTTACACAAAGTCAGGCTTGGAGCCAAGCATGTGGATCTGGTAGCCTGTGGGAGACCCAGTCAGGCCACATACGTCCAGCCAGGGCTGGTGAGGTGGTTACTTTAGGGAGGGAGCTACTCTGTAGCAGTGAGACTGAAGGTGAGCCACAGCTGCTTGTGGGTAGTGATGTTCCCATAGACAGAGTGACTGCAAAGGTAGAGGTGAGTAGTAGTACCCAGGCTGACAGTAAAGCACCACTGTCAGGGGATACGAGATTTCCTGTGGAAGGAGAGCTGGGAAGGGTTACAAAGAGAGAGTTGAGACAGGCTCAGCTCCCAGACCCTACATTACAAGGTCTGAGGCAGGTAGCTAGTGAGGCACCTGATTCTCAAGGGAAGGGGGAATCAGTATACTGGGACAAAGGGTTACTGTATAGAGAGTGGACCCCTTAGCTAGAAGGTGAGAGGATGCAGCAGTTGGTAGTGCCTAGAGCCTACAATCTGGCACTGCTAGCCATAGCCCAGGATATTCCCTTTGCAGGTCATATGGGCATAAAATGTACAAAGAGACATATTATGCAGAACTTCTATTGGCCTGGAATTTCCAGAGATGTGAAAGGGTTCTGCAGGACCTGTGAGCAGTGCCAAAAGGTAGGCAAGGCAGGAGACAAGGTGAAAGCTCCTTTGATGCCTTTGCCTGTGATTGAGGAGCAATTTCAGAGGGTAGCTATGGATATTGTGGGGCCTCTGAGCACCCCAAGTTCCACAGGGAAAAAGTATATCCTAGTGGTAGTAGATTATGCTACAAGATACCCTGAGGTAGTGGCTTTGTCCTTCATTGAGGCAGAAAAGGTGGCAAATGCGTTGTTATAGGTTTTCAGCAGGGTCGATTTCCCAAAAGAAATACTGACTGACAGGTGTCAATTTCATGTCAAACCTGCTGGCTTGTCTGTGGAAGTACTGTGGGGTGAAGCACCTAAAGACCACTCCCTACCATCCCCAGACTAATGGTTTTGTTGAGAAGTTAAACTCTACAATCAAGTCCATGTCACGGGCATTTGCAGAACAGTTTAAGAGGGAGTGGGACAAATATTTGCCCCATCTGCTGTTTGCTTACAGAGAGATTTCCCAGGAATCCACAGGTTTTTCACACTTTTAGTTGCTGTATGGGCAAAGGGTGAGGAACCTCTAGATTTAATTCAAGTTGAATGGGAAGGTGAGTGTGAATGTCACAAGGAGTCTGTTGTGGCATACGTCCTAAACCTCAGGGCAAGGCTCAGGGAACTCATGGGCATGACCTAGGAGAACCCGGTAGAAGCCCAACAGCAGAAAAAGGTTTGGTATGACAGGAATGCTCGAGCCAGACAGTATACTGTAGGGCAGCAGGTAATGGTTCTCATTCCTGTCAGACACAGCAAGCTGCAAGAAGTTTGGGAGGGAACCTACAAGTTGGTATGGAAGGTAAGTGATGTTAACTACATGGTAGAACTACTAGGCAGTAGGCAGGGGCACAAATTGTACCATGTTAACATGATGAAACCTTACCATGATAGGGAGGCCCTTGTACTGAGCATTTGCAGTAGAAGGCAGGAGGAGTCAGAGGGAAATCTGGTGACTGATATCCTCAGTGAGACTCAGACTGACATCTCAGTGGAAGGGGTAGCAATGTCCCAGCAGCTATCTCCTACCCAGGTTTGAGAAATCCGAGCAGTGTTACAGGAGTTTGGGGACATGTTCACTGTGAAACCACGGTGAACCCACCTGCTGCAGCACCAGGTGGATACAGGACACCAAAGGCCTATTAGGTAGGCCCCTTATAGGGTGCCTGAGATACTCAAACAGACTCTGAGGGAGTAGATACAGGAAATGTTGGAACTAGGAGTAATTCAAGTCCAACAGTCCCTGGGCCTCCCCAGTGGTGCTGGTGCCAAAGAAGGATGGCAGCATCAGGTTCTGTGTGGACTACAGGAAATTAAATAGTCACACAGAATCAAATGCTTACCCCATGCCTAGGACAGATGATGCCCTAGAGCAGCTTGGTGGGACTAAGTATCTTACAGCCATTGATCTTACCAAGGGTTACTGACAGGTGCCCCTGAATCCTAGTGCTAGAGAGAGGTCATCCTTTGTGACTCCCTTTGGCTTGTATGAGTTCACAAAGATGCCCTTTGGGATGAAAAATGCCCCAGCAATGTTCCAGAGGCTGGTAGATCATATTCTAGCAGGAGAAGGAAGGTTTCCCCTTGCTTACCTAGATGATATTGCCATCTACAAACATTTCTGGCAATAGCACTTTCAACATGTCAGGGAGGTGCTGGGCAGACTACAGAGGGCAGGGTTGACCATTAAGCCCAGCAAATTGTCAGGTGGGTATGGCAGAGGTCTTCCTACCTGGGACATAAAGTGGGGAGTGGTAAGATCAGGCCAGCACCTGCCAAATTGGAAGCCTTTCAAGCATGGCCTGCACTTGTTACCAAAAAGCAGGTGAGGGCATTCTTAGGGACAGCAGGGTACTACAGAAAGTTTGCTCCCAGTTATAGTACCATAGCTGCTCACCTCACAGACCTGACAAGAAAACACAGGCCAAATAAGGTAGTGTGGACCTCAGCATGTGAGCAGGCATTCCAGAAGTTTAAAGAAGCTTTGGAAGGACCCCCTGTGTTAGCCAGTCCAGATTACAGCAAAGAATTGTTGTGCAGGTGGATGTGTCAAACCATGGGGTGGGGGCTGTACTTAGCCAGATTTCTTCTGAGGGAGAAGAGCACCCAGTGGTTTATCTCAGTTATAGGGTCCAACCCAGGGAGGAATGCTATGCAGCTGTAGAAAAGGAATGTCTAGCCATAGTGTGGGCAATGCAAAAACTTCAGCCTTATCTGTATGGAAGAAAATTCACTGTAAGTACAGATCACAATCCCCTAACATGGTTACACAGAGCCAGCCAGCAAAATGCCAAATTGCTAAGATGGAGCCTAGGGTTGCAAGCATATGATATGTCAGTGCAGCACCACAGTGGGATTAGCAATGCCAACACAGATGGGTTCTCAAGACAGAGAATGGGGTAAGGTATACACGGATAGACCTTACCCTTTCAAGCAATGTTTCTCAAGGTCACTTGAAAAACTAGCTTGAGTTCTCCGGGAGGGGGTGGAGATATGTGAAGATATGTGAAGGCTGCCAGCCTAGCTAGATAGAATTTTGTAGATAATTATATGTCATTTTAAATGTGAATATAATCTGCAGGCTTGTCCTCTTAAAATGTAAGAAAACTGTGTTAAATGTTGAACTTCAAAAATGTAACCACAGTGCACTCTGCTGGAAGAAAGCTGATAAGTCAAGCATTGTATGACTGATCTCAGAGCTTGGAGGCAAGATGTCTAGGCTAAACATTCTTTTTATTGTTTTGAGACCAGAGTTAATTGCTAGATTTTACATATATATATATATATATATATATATATATATATATATATATATATATATATTGCCTTTTATTGCTGTGGCCTCCTGCAGGTGTACATTACAAAAAGAAATGTAAATTCTGAGTTTCTGTTAGCATGGGAAACCAGAGAATAGTCGAGAATTATTTAATGTGAAGCAGTACTGTGTTATCAGTTTAAGGACAGAAAGAAAGGAGAGCAGTTTGGATTTTGTCTGAAGAACATCACTCACCAGTACTCTGCCTTTGCTCTATATGTAAGTTTATTTAGAACTGTGATTGCTCTTAGTTAGATAGGAATTTAGTCAGATTTAGTCTAGCTGTTTTCTATATTTATGTCAGACTAGTATTTTACAGTATTATTTTAAGCATTTTCCTGTGATTTCTGAACTCCTGACT
>NC_056735.1:999780471-999857971 GCF_019279795.1 Protopterus annectens | reverse complement strand
ACATAGGTGCTACCCCACTATGGTCCAAAAAGATGCTCTTTGTCCTTCCTGGGTTATTTGCTCAAGGGATATTTACACATGAACACCTGTAGTCTTGATTAACAAGAACAATTCTTGTCAAAGAACAAAAATATTCTCTAGAGAAAAAACAGTGAACAAAGTACAGTGTACTTGATCAAAAGATGAAATGGTCAACCATTATGTGACTATTATTTTATTATTTCAAGAGGACTTAGCAGTGTTCACATCCCCCTAACAAAATTATCACCCTGCCTGTTGGTCCTAATATCAGTGGTTTATAATAACACTTGGAGGTTTCTTTTAAAGAAAATGCATGGTTGCAGTGTCCCATTAGCTGTAAAGGTTAATTCCACCTATGAATGTTGCCATTGAAAAGTACTGGTTACAGCCGCTGTGCTAGCCAGTGAGTGGTTACATATACAGAAAAAAAAAACAGCAGAAGTTTTGTGGGCGTAGGTGTAAGAAAACATGAAAGTAGATTTGAAAAGTCAGCCCCAGTTAACAGTGTGTGTGTGTGTGTGTGTGTGTGTGTGTGTGTGTGTGTGTGTGTGTGTGTGTGTGTGTGTGTGTGTGTGTGTGTCTGTCTTTGTTATGAGGGGGTAAAAAATAAAATTCAAGCCATGACAACAGATAGTTTTACTTCTGCTAACTGCTTTTTGTTAATGTTATATCATGAAAATGAGCTCTGAATCTGAAAAAAATACCCATTTATTGTTCTTAATGTTTGATTCCTGAAGTGTGATGCTGGATGCACAAATGGTCTAATTAATGAATGCAGGCATGTCTGTAGTAAATGTGGTCAGATGTGGCCTCAAATGGGTTTGCTGTGCGAGTGCTATTTCAGTAGTACGGTTTCTTGGTTTAAGTTGTTAATTTGGCCTTAAAAAGCCATTTATCTAGCATGACTGTTAATCAGTGGCAAAACTTCTTCCATATACCTTATTGGACTCACATCAACAAATGTAATTACTGTGAGAAATTAGAAGAAACGGTATTTATTTATTTAACATTTATTAATTGAGTTGGCACACAGACCTGTTTCAGACACAACCTGTTCCACAAGGACAGTGGTCAATACTAATATAAATAGTTTACTGTAGCCAGGCAGCTAGTATGTTTTTTAAAGGTGGGAGAAAACCAGAGAAAATTGATACAAACTCCACACAGACAGTGGCAGTAGGTCAGGATAGAGCACCAAGCCCTGGCGGTAGGGGCAAAGATCTTAACACTGAACCACCATGCTACATATTTATTTATATTACAGTTTGCCTTTGCTGCACTTTGAAAGTAGAAAAGAATTACTGAAAGCGTAAGTAATTGATATATTCTATAGGCCTGATGTTGATCTCCTTAAAGTCTTACAATGCGTATCTGATGCTATACAAGTAAATCCCCATTCATTATTTATAACGTAATTAATAAAAATAGTTAGGACAGTTTATACATGATGGATGGTAGGGAAAAATGGGACAATAGCATCCCAGAGGATGGGATCTACTTAGATAATAGAGTGAGGCCTGTCTTCAGTACTGCAACATAATCTGTCTGACCAGTGGTGGACTTAAAGGTGGAAGGTGGAGAGTTGCCGACCAGCTTTAATAATATAGAACATTTATCTTCATAGGCATCATCCAGGGCTTAGAAAACAGAAACAGACATCCACAGCTCTCAGCTGTTTAGATGTTTGCAGAATGTCCAGATTTTTGCCTCCTGTTTTTGGTCTGTTTCTCATAAAATTTGTGGTTTTCTGGCAAATCACTGATTGAAAACACTAAATAATGAGGGCCAGTTGACTTTCAAAAAAAGTATGCTAATACAAAATACGTTATTATAGCAACCTTCTAAGTTTATAAGAGTCATATTTAAATTCTGTCCCTATTTTTGGGGCTTTATCTCCATTATTTTTGGCTCTGACCAGATTTTTTGTGCAAAGGGATTGAAAGATATGCCGACATCTCTTAATTACTCGAGATAGAGTGCTTTGTGGCCCATCTCTTTCAGTTTTACTTGCTCCCTCTCTGTTTCTTTCTCACTCTAGCACCCATTACATACATGGATATAAATGGACAGCAATACAAAAACCTATGAAAGACCAGTATCAGAATAATGGGAATGCTGACTGCTTTCAAATTCCAGAGTCTGTGTTATGGTCTGTGTATTCTGGTTATTTGTTTCAAAGGACTGTCTCGACAACAGAATATTGTGTTTTTCAAAGAGTCATAAAACATAAGATAGTCGGGATGATTTCTAGTTTTAGTGTGTGTGACTTACCATAGTGAAGATACATTTTTGATGGGGGAAAAGCAGATACTAAGCTGTTAGAGAGGAACACGATTAAAAGTTGTTTTTTTTTACTGTTTTATACATAGTGTTTCTGTCATGAATGAGTAGGTTTTTACTTTTAAATTTACTTGCTTAAGAACTGAATTTCTTTCATAACTTTTGTATTTTGGCTTGCAAAGGATTTTTACTCAGAACATACTTTGTAATATTTATATAATTTTTTTCCTAAATAACCTGCACATGCATTAAGTAAAACTCTGAAAAGAATGCAGTAAAAAAGATAAACTAAAGGCGCCTTGCAAAAAGTGAGAAAGAGAGAGAGAGAGAAAAGCAAACTGAAAGCAAGAAATACTGAGCCCCAAAAATAATGTCCAGAATTCAGAAACAAATAGCACAATACATTAGGGAAAACAGTACAATGAGGGGTAACATGCAGGGAGATGCAAGGAGAATTGTGTTGGTTTTAATATACTTATACATTTAATTCATTTTTTTAGAATTTTGTAATAAATGGTGGTATGTTTTTAAAGATATAAATTTATCAATTAGTCAATTAAGGTGAACTGTATAAAAGTATGTAATTAGAAGTGTTTTACATTATGGCTGAAGAAGTCTGAGGGGTTCTTGGACGAAAACACCTTGTGCAAATTCAGCGTTTATGTTTGTGATTAAAACATTTCTACATATAGTGCTTCCATTGTCTGGTTTTTGGTTACTTTGTCTATTTCTACTGGACCGGCTCTTTTGGTGTATTTTATGCAGGGAGATGCTGTTTCACAGACACAGGTGGAACACTTATGCAAGCAGTTGAAAGTACACAGTCAGCATCTTATGCTAATGACCATATAATGATATAAAAGTGAGCAACATTATGGTAGTGAATCTACTTGCAAATGTACATTTGGATGACAACATGTAAGAGTGATTCAGAAACATAAAAGTTGTGTGATCAGCCACAGCTGTCAGCAAGTTTGTATACAATGAACAGAAACAGACCTTTCAATGATGTGACAGCCATAATAATGGAAGAGTACATGTTAGAGGCTGCTCTGGCAACCATTATCTGTGACGGAGCACATCATGACCCTCCACATCTCAGAAGGACCTGGCCATGCCTAAAGTGCCATCATTTCCACAATAAGAGCATAGCCAAACCCTATTGTCTAGATGAGAGACTCTAAATGGCAGGTGGTAGACATCTGCCATCCTCACACGGAATCTCATGGGATGAATGGAATATCACTGCCTCTTGTTGACACTATAAAGTTTGTGTAGCTTTGTCAATTCTTGTTGTAGGGACCTTTCAGGAGCCATCGGGGCACACTGTTTGAATATCCCAGGCATCTGCCTCATGAATCCTGCACCAGTTCCTTGACATGATGTTGCAGCACATGGAGGAGAATATGTGGCATCCAAATGCCACAGAGGAGAGCAACACTATGCAGACATCCTGTGAAGTAGCCTGTTACGCTTAAGTTCTGTAGGCTATTGACTGCTGTGCTATCAAGGCCCCATCTTGTCAATGGCACTTCACCTGGAAGGGTTTCCAGTCCATTAAATGCCAAATGATATGCAATGCGCAGGGCATTATATACAATGTGTATCTGTTTTGTCTGGGCTTTTCCCATGATTCCCACATCTGGCACATGTTCTGCCTATAGCAGTGATTTGTGTGGGAGGTGACCTCCTATAGGAGCTTCTTACTGGTGATATCAGATTTGACACCAATATGCAACCCACAGAGCATGGCTGAGATGCAGTACAATATGACACTGTCACATACCAAAACCATGCTGAGCATGTGTTCAGGCAGAAGAACACTTGCTTGCTTGCACTGCATAGATCTGTGTGGTGGTACACTGCAGTATGCTGCACAGAACTGCACAGGATATTTACTATCTGTACAGTTCTGCACACCACAGTAGTATACAGACAGAAAGAGCAGAATATTGCCATCAGTTAACCAGATGGACTGGAGCAAGCAGAAGAGGAGGTGCCAATTGAGGAGCTGTGAGAAGAACTGGCTGCTGGGGAAGACCATGCAGGACAGGTGCAGGTGCAGCAGATTGCAGCACTGGCAATGAGGCAGTGTCTGGTCTACAATGATGAGACAAATTAGGCACAACAAAGTTAAAACTGATGTTTGCAATACCACACACAAACTATATTGTACAGTGCATTAACTGTTCATCCAAAAACTTTAACCGCTATAACACAGCTATGATGGCAGGGCACAGTTGTCATATACACAGGTGGAGAGGATCATACTGACAGGAATCAGCAGCAGGCAAAGTGCCAGAATGGTTATCTTAGGATGTGCAGTACAGTGTGTGATATGGCCAGGAAAATGAGGGAGTTGGACATACTGTGTAGGGATGGAGTAATGCATCTTTGTAGGAGTAGTTGTACAGCAGTACTGGGAACATGTTCCAAATAGGTTCCAGGGGACATTACTTCTGCAGATGTACTTGTGTTTTGTGTGTGGGTGTGTGTGCGTGTGTGTGTGTGTGTGTGTGTGTGTGTGTGTGTGTGTGTGTGTGTGTGTGTGTGTGTGTGTGTGTGTGTGTGTGTGTGTGTGTCAGGTTTTCTGGGATCTCAAGGGGGAAAGATCAAGAGTGTCCCCGGTCATGAGTGTGCCCCCACCAAAAAAAATGGCTGTTCCTCCAACACCTGCTGACAAGGATAACAAGAAACTGCAAGACTGTGACTGCCTAGCCATGGCATGTGTCTGGCTACAAAAAGGCAGTCACTCCATATTTCACCAGGCACACCACCACCAGATGGTATAGAGGAGGTAGCAAACTGTGAACATAATTTTCCTGTCCTGTGTGGTGTAACCACAGTGGAGGTGGGTGAACAGCATTTACAGGAGCTGTGTCAGCCCCAGGATGTATAGGTAGACAGATCTAGGGAGTCAGTAATGGCATCCAAGCACCTGTCCAACACACCAATCAGTTAGGTCAAGTATTGAAAGTCTCTCATGTACATTGCTGCGCAGGCTGTACATTACACTAATTATCTCTGTGGTGATGGTGATAGTGTCATCCATCTCTGTCCAGATGACTGCCCTGCACATTTGTTGTGTAGTACCCACTGTGACACCCATATTAGGCAATGACTGGGAAATGTGATGGTGATAGCCACTGGCTTTCTACTTGTGTCTCCTCTCGCTGCATTCTGCAGAGACACATTCACCCAATGCAGCTGTATTGACAGGTGATAAAGGTCATCATTGAGTGAGGGCATGAGCCATGATGACTTGTCATTCCACAAGTTCTGGAGTGGAGAAGGTGAGACTCCACAGGTAACAGAGCTGTATCAGTGAATGTAAGCAGTACTGTGCCCTCCACAGTCACCACTGCTGACAATGTGTTTTTAAAATGTGCATCCATAAGGCCACCATCACTATTAGTATCTGGAGAAGTACCAAAATTAAGCATGCTTTATAACATGGCAGAGGACCCCATGACTGTAGCACTTGTGAAAGCTGGCAGAAATCACATGAAAACATTCACAAAAACACAGATTATCTAAAATACCAGAACTGAGCCATATGTGTATTTAAGGGGTCTATATCATTTGAGACAACAAGTAATAGAGCAAATCGCTATTTGTCAAACTGAATTAAGAGAAAGCTTAATTAAGAAACTTTCGGTTAAGCAAATGTTTTCCCAGGGAAAGGACATGGTTGGCCATCATCAGGTATTTTCCCTTTTCCCCACCATAGTGTGATCTTGGAATTGGTTTATTTAGTTAGGGGGTATGGGGGGCATAACCCCCCACATTAGGGGTGTGGGATCGAAGCCCTCCACTTTGCAGAGTTTTAAATTTAGTTTTGTTTGCTTCGATTGGTGGGTGGGCAGCTGTTTATTTTTCCCTGGGAAACTTTTCACTTAACTGAACATTTGCTTAATTGAGCTTTCGCTTAATTCAGTTTGACAAATAGCGATTCTCTCAATTAAGCATTCGTTCAAATGATATAGACCCATAATTGAATGCCTTTTTTCCTTTTATTTTAATATGGAACTTTGTCAGAATGACATCACTAGATTTCCTTCCATTCAAATAGGTAATGAAAAGGAACATCCATCAATTTTCATCCAATAAAGTATCAAGCCAACATACCACCGTCTTAAAATATTCTTACAAATGTTAAAGTAAATTCATTATTAAAACATTCCAAACACTATTAAATAAAGCTAATAAATGTAAATAAATAAACCACTGCATAATAATAATTTTTATAAAACTACAATTGTTTCCTTTCACATTTATGGAGACTTTCTTCAAAATATAAAATATAAAATTATTAAAGTTGTTAATGTTTAACAGACTACTTACAAAGGGCATTTGAAAGACTCATTTTTTAAATGCATTAACATATTGGTAAATCATGGTCTTCATTGCCTGCTCAGTCTTAGCAACATAAAATGCTAGACAGGTTAAACAGGTAGTCACAAAAACTACACCCTTTGTATTACAGTTATGTCTCACATTTCAATTAATACCCATCACCATTCATATATTATTACTAATAAACCTGCACTGAGCAAAGGCTTCACAATTGTTCATCATATTTTTATTTTCAAACTGTTTGATGATGGTAACATTCTGCACTGGATTCCAGTAGCATTTTTATGTTCCTATCACTTTTATATGCTACCTGTGTTGGGTGTTGCCCAATTTTCCAGTCAGTCCACAAGGTCCAATTACTACTTTCCAGTACTTTTCTAGAATTGTTTTAACGTTATTTGCCATGTTTCCATATGTTGCGTTTAACACAAACGGTGTAGTTTATGTGACTACCTGTTTAACTTGTCCAGTATTTTATGTTGATAACAATGAGCAGACACTAAAGAACAGGATTTGCCAACGTGTTTATGCACTTAAAAAGGGGGAGCTTTCAGATGCTCTTTGCAAGCACTCTGTTGAATGTTAGCAACTTTAATACATTTATATTTTATATTTTGGAAAAAGTTGCCAGAAATGGGAGGGAGGTAACTGGGAGTCTTTCTTGGAATATAGGGAATTAATCTTATAGATTTTATTGAATGTAATGCAGTCAGCACAAATTAATGACAAGTTATCAATGAGCATTGTACTAGTGTTAAAGTCAACCAAATTTTAATATTTTTGAGGGTTATAATAATTTATGACAGTGAATTACCATGCTTGCTTTTATACACATCCTTTTTATGCATTTTTTATGAGAGTTTTAATTATCATGCATATTATTTTTTTGTTAGTTGTTTCTATTGAAACTTTTAACAACAAAACATTAATATATGATCATTATAAAACAAATATATCTAAAACAAAAATAATAAACAACAACTAAAATAACTATTTACAATGGTGACTACTATAAAAAAAGCTTTTTAAACAGAGAAAGAAATGTGGTAAGAGTAGTTGTTAGCTAATTATTAAAGTCTGTTTATTCAGCAGTTCTTTGAATTTCAACCATATATTATATGAAGAGGTGATTCTAGATGTTCTTGTCTTGATTATAATAAGTTCAAGATGACAAATTTCATTGCCAAGTACTTATTCCTTCATAGTAGGGGTAGACTCCTTAACAAATTTAAGCTCAAACTCCCAATATACAACTAACTCCTCGGATAATAATAACTCACCCCTACTCCAGATTCATTCAGTAATACTACCACAACTCCTTCATTCTCCATCCAACCTGTTCCCATCTCACATATACTCAAACTTCTAAGCAAACTCAAACCCTGTTTTCTCTCCGCTGATAAACTGCCCCCAGAATATCTAAAACTAGCATGAAGTGCAATTGCATATCCAATAAGTATTCTAATAAATCATTCTCTCTCTGAATGCTATGTCCCACATTTATGGAAAAAAATCTATTATTACCCCACTATACAAAGGTGCAAATTCCCATGACCTCTCAAACTATCGCCCTATTTCGATACTTTCTTCACTATCAAAAATATTAGAAAAATGTGTACAGACTCAATTACTCAAATACCTCTTGGACAATGAACTTCTCTCTCCCACCCAACATGGCTTCCATCCAGGACATAGCACCATTACAGCCCTGCTCTCATTCACTGATAGTGTCAACAAAGCCCTAGATGCTGGTCTCCTTACTTCAGTAATCTTATTGGACCTGTCAAAGGCTTTCGACACAGTATCACATACTAAGCTACTAAACCAATTATCAAAACTAGGATGCTCCCCCAAATCTCCCAACTGGTTTTCCTCCTACCTCAGCTATAGGGAGCAATCAGTAGGATGGCAAAATGTACAAACTGATTATCAAGAAAATAGCATAGGAGTCCCTCAAGGTTCCATTCTAGGGCCACTGCGCTTTAATATTTTCATCAATGACCTCCCAACCAGGAAACCTTATCCAATACGCTGATGATTTGACAATAATATCCACCAACAATTTCTCTGACCTCCTCACACCTACTCAAAATGCTTTCACTTCTAAATAATTATCAGCTGTTGTTAAACCCCAAAAAACAAAACTTATCTTATTTTCTACAAAACCACCAAATATAAACTTCAAAATTTTCTCTAAAGATACGACTGAAATTGGAATAGTTAAAACAGCTAAATTACTAGGTATGATAATAGATGACAAACTCACCTTTGAGCCATATATTCATAACAATATAAAAAAGAACACTTTAAATTAGGCAAACTGTATAGGCATATACTCTACCTTGATAAGCATACCAAAACAAAACTAGCAAGTACCTTGCTCCTCCCTTCCCTTCTATATGGAAGTGCCATCTTTACTAACCTGCATTTACCCCCTCTGTAATAAACTGCAATCCTGCTATCATAAAATAGCTACATTTGCCTCAGGAAGGCCTAACTGCTCACACCACTGTGAAGCAATTACAGAATTGAACTGGCTTGAGTTCTCCAGCTATCTCTTCCATACCCAATTAACACTAGCTCACAAACTAATTTTTAAACCTTATTACTGCCCAGCACTCAACTCAATCCTGCAAACTTACACTCCTACTCAGACACTTAGATCATCCGATAAACAGCTACTAAAAGTAACCAAACCTAACAAAAGAGCTGGGCAATGATTGTACTCCCATAGTGTTGCTAAACTTTGGAATTCCTTATCCTCCCACATAACCATGTTCAAAAACCTTTACATCAGCACTAAAAACATATTACCAACAAAACCTCTCCTGCCCCTGTGCAACAATCAGGCCACCTTAAGCTGTCCCATCACACTTTTATCCTAAATGTCAATTGACAAAAACCTTATTTAACTACTTCTGCCCTTTACTGCTTGACATTTTCTGCAAAGCATACCTTTGTTACCACAGCCAAACTCTCCTTTATAATGTAACATAATCTTGTATATTGCAATGCCAAGATTTAAGATTGTTCTTTATACTAAACTGTTTATGACTCATCTCTGTATATATCTGCAACTAAGATATGGACTTCACTTAGGCCAAGACTTAAGCTCTGTTGGGCCTATTGTATACTGTAATCTTGTTTTGTTTTTGTTTCCAAATGTACTCAAACATTTTTTTAATTGTAAATGTCTATTTTTCAGTGTGCTACTGTGGAGCTTTTCTCCCTGGGCCTCCACTAAAAATGGGTCAATGACCCAGTGGACTTTTTCAGTCAACAAATGTCAATAAATAAATAAAATAAATAATAGTGTGATTCTTCCAGCTCTTGGTGCTGACTTTTCTTGCTAATGTTAAGATACTCCATAAAACAGGGCATTTTATTTTCGTGACACAAGTGGGAAAAGGTGTATTAATAAAATAAGAGATTTGGTCAGCATAAATTTATCATTAAACAAAGACTGTAAGAGTGATTTCATATAATCCCAATATGTTTTCAGTTTTATACAGTCGTAAAACATATGCTGCCAGTCAGCTTTAATGTTTAGTTTACATCCATAGCATACTATGTATTTATTAAACATCAATTCAACTTTATGTGGTATGATAAAGATTCTATGTAAGAACTTCCAAGAGAATATCCTCCACCTTAGTGATGAAGTAGTTTGTTTTGAAGATTGGAGCATTCATTTTTTTATCATCTTCACTTGGGGAGTTCTTAACAAGTCTAAAATAAATCCCAAGAGCTTCTTTTAGATAGAAATCCCTTTCCATTTATATTCTGTTGCAGTAGAATAATGAGTAAATCAGTGGATATGGGGGAAACGTTTCTAACTGTTGGTTGCATTAGATTAATCTTTTGTTCAACCAATTGCCTACAATTTTTGAATTTCTAGCCACATGTCTTTGCTTAACTCAAACATATTAATGATATGGTCAACATTTTGTAAATTCCTATTGTCTAGTAGATACCAGCATAACAGGTTTTTGTCTTTAAATGAAGTCATGGTTATTAAATTAAATGCATTAATACTCTTTTGAGTGCAGGCAATTGGAAATACAAAGAAAATCCATGCTTTATATTCAGGGTTCCTGAAAATGACTTTTTTAAAGAATGTTATTATTGTATTAATATAATAACAGTTAACTGGTTTGCTTTTTGTTTTCTATAAAATAGTCTTTTACTAACCAGTGAAATTTATTAGTGGCTATTTTAGTATGATATGATTTTATTAAATTATTGGATTCATTGGGAGTGACGGATGCATTTAAGGTGGAGGTGGGATTACATCAAGGATCAGCTCTGAGCCCTTTCTTATTTGCAATGGTGATGGACAGGTTGACAGACGAGATCAGACAGGAGTCCCCTTGGACTATGATGTTTGCAGATGACATTGTGATCTGTAGTGAGAGTAGGGGACAGGTGGAGCAGACCCTGGAGAGATGGAGATATGCTCTAGAGAGAAGAGGAATGAAGGTCAGCAGGACTAAGACAGAATATATGTGTGTGAATGAGAGGGAGGATAGAGGAATGGTGAGGATGCAAGGAGTAGAGGTGGCAAAGGTGGATGAGTTTAAATACTTGGGGTCAATAGTTCAAAGTAACGGTGAGTGTGGAAGAGAGGTGAAGAAGAGAGTACAGGCAGGATGGAGTGGGTGGAGAAGAGTGTCAGGAGTGATTTGTGACAGACGAGTACCTGTAAGAGTGAAAGGGAAGGTCTACAAGAGGGTAGTGAGATCAGCTATGTTATATGAGTTGGAAACAGTGGCACTGACAAAAAGGCAGGAGTTTGAGCTGGATGTGGCAGAATTAACGATGTTAAGATTTGCACTGGGTGTGACCAGGGTGAACAGGATTAGGAATAAGTATATTAGAGGGTCAGACCAGGTTGTAAGGTTTGGAGACAAAGCCAGAGAGGCACGATTACATTGGTTCGGACATGTGCTGAGGAGGGATGCTGAGTATATTGGGAAAAAGATGCTAAGGATGAAGCTACCAGGTAACAGGAAAAGAGGCCTAAGATAAGGTTTATGGCTATGGTGAGAGAGGACATGCAGGTGGTTGGTGTGACAGAGCACGATGCAGAGGACAGGAAGAAATGGAAACGGGTGATCTGCTGTGGTGACCCCTAACAGGAACAGCCGAAAGAAGATGATGATTGGATTCATACCAAATACCTTCCTGAATACATTTCCATTTGGCATTATAATTGTTATTTAACCAAAACATTATTATCTTAATAATTGAAGATAAGGAGTATAATTCTAAATCTGGAAGACCAATACCACCTGATATCCAGTCTCTAATGTCATGGTTTAAAGTCAATCTAGGCTTATTAGGAAACCATAAAAATCTCAGAAACAAAGAATTATACTATTTTATATTTTTGTGGGGAGTGGCAGGGATAAAGATTGTATTATATCTAGAATTTTAGGAAGGATAGTCATTTTAATTAAGAAGAGTCCCTCTTGCATAGTGAAAAGAAATTAATTCCATTTATTGAGTTTGTTTTATGGAATTTAAGCTATTATTATAATTAACATTTGTTATATCATTAATATTACCAAACAAGATTCTCCCTAAGTAAGTGATTTTACCATCTTTTACAATATATCTATGTAATTCTTATCTATTTGATTAATAGTATAATTAAAAGGTAGTATTTTAGTCTTATTCACATTAAAACTGAGTCCCAATTTCTTCGATAGCCTAGTACCTACCTATGAACTCATACCACAATAAACAGGACATGCTGGCGGGACAGATTCCTGTCCCAGAGACTTTCCATACTCTGAAACAAGCTACCCATCTATGTCAAGCAAAGTTCCTCATTAGCACTCTTCAAGAAAAATCTGCCCAGTCCTTGTCAGGTTTTAAAATTGTGGATATTAGAGTGTATTTCTAGGATGGTGGTACCTTCATATGTCCTTTAACTATTGAAAATACCTCTAGTAAAATACTCAAAGCATCTTTAGTCATCATTTTGTATAGTTCAGGTATTATACCATCATTTCCAGGTGCCTTATTGGGCTTTAATTTATTAATTTGAGTTTTGTGTTCAGACATTGATATAGGCTTGTCAATTATTTTATTTGATTTTTTGACAGTCTATTTTCAGTACATTTCTATAAATGTTTTAATTCGATCTCGTCTATTCACTGTTGGATTGTGTTAATTAATCTTAGTAAAATGAAACCTGAAAACATCCAGAATATCCATTTCAGTAACCTTCTTTTTACTACTAGAGGAATATAATTCTTTGATGTGGTTAGATTTAACAATCATTTTTGTTCTAATAGCCAATTAATTCATGGATTTAGGGTATATGGAATAATTAGTTATTTTAATCTTTTCAAAATTTATCATAGTTTTATGTTGTAAAATTTCGAAATATTTACTGTTTGAGCTATTTATTTCTTCTTTTAAGTAATTATTTCCTTTTTGACTATCTAATTTTAACTTATCAATTTTCTTCTGTAAATCTATCAATTCTTTGCCTCATTGTTTCTTTTTTTGTGCATACCAACTTGTAATTTTGCCAAGAAGGTATGCTTTTAAAGAGTCCCATATAAAAATCTCTGAGCTGTTACCTGGATGATTAATTTCAATAAAAGTTTGAATTTCTTTATTAAGGAACTCCATAAAGTCTTTCATATTGTTATATATGCAAGAATCCTTTTAATTGGGATGTTATTTCTAGCATTCCATATAACTTCAAATGTTATTGCGTTAGGATTGGGCAAGAGACTACTTTAACATTATCTGTTCTACTAGTGATCTCATTTGAAACATATACTCTATCTATTCAAGATTGTGTCCCATGCTTGCGTGACAAAATGTGTAAAGAAGGTCGAGTCTGGTACTGAAAAACTCATTTATCTCTCTCATATTATACATGTCAGTGAACTCCATCAAAGCCTTGACTGAGGACGGTTTATTCCTTTTACAGCTAGTGTTGGTACCCCTGTCAGATAAAATACAATTAAAGTCACCTGCAAAAATAATGTTTTCCTTTGATATTCATATTATTTCCTCCAACTCTTTTTAAATTATTTGTATTCCCAAATCAGGTATCCAATAGATATTAATGAAAGTGTATAGTTGCCTATGAATCACTAAAGTTACTGAAAAAAACACACTTTTTCATCACTAAATGTATTTAGGGTTTTAGGTAGAGGCAAATAATTTTTCCATAAAATATCCACACCCCTCTTCTCTTTGGTTTATAAACACAGAATAGTGTTTATTATTAAGTCTGTACAAATCTTCTTTTATTAAATGTGTTTTCTGTAAAAAGATAACTTGGGAATAAATTTTTTTTTTAATTTTGTATAACCTACCTCTTTTACAACCATTATTTAATCCATTCATATTAATTAATATGCATTTCAAGTCAGTCATACTACTGAAATATGAAAAAATAAAAAAGTATTACATATAATACCCTCATACATTGTAAATAATATGGTACTGAAAAAAATATTATCATATCTAGTGAACTGCTTACTCATAAATATAAGATAATTGAGATTAACTGTAAACTTTCTATCAAGAATAGTAGACACCAAAAAAGAATTAATTTGTAAACTACTATACATACACTGTTCTTGCATATTATTAATGAGGTTTAGTTGGGTTTGGACAATCTCCTATTTTATAATAGGAGTTTCCTATAGTTTCATATGCACATATATGGTTTTATCAAAATATTACTATGCAATGGTTTATTTATTTACATTTATTAGCTTTATTCAATGTGTTTACAATGTTTTAATAATGAATTTACCTTGGATATTAAAGGAATGCTTGTTTGTGATTTTTTTGTATTCAATAATGAATTTACTTTGCAATTTGTAGGAATATTTTATGTTGGTGTTATATTTGCTTGAGATTTTATTTGTGAAATTTGATAGGTGTTCCTTCGCTTTGGCTGTTTGAATGGAGCTAAATCTTTATAAGGCATTCTGATGAAGTTCCATATTGAAATAAAAGGAACATAAGCACTTAATTATACTCGCAACTGAGTCCTGGTATTTTAGATAATTTATTTGCTTTTCTGTGGTTTACTAGTGCTGCTCAAATATATTTAAAAGTGAGTACATTACTAATATAAATGACAGCCTCCCCACCCTATGATGTACCAACAGTACAGATAACAGCTATGAAAGAATATAAATAAATATATCTTGCATGGTATGCCTTTGTACCTACATCCCATATATGGCTGTACAAAACCTATGCTACTGTTGAGCATCTCTGAGTGTATTGCATTGGCATGACCATAAACTGTGTTACTGACATAAGGCAATACCACCCTGGTGCATCCCCAGCACAGACAAGGTATGGTTCATCCAGTTTGGCTCCCACATCCAGGTCTCTTCAGGTAGCATGATTCTTTCAGTCTCCCCAGACAGGAACAATAGCAACCCCTCCATGGCCTTCTTGGTGATCAGTGATAGTGAACCCACACCCATGGCCATCTGGGTCTATATTACATAATCAGAGCTTTAGTTAGTCAAATAGCTAAAGCTCGATCACTAAATGTCGAAGTCCCAAAACCGCAAACGGCAGTTCCCACACAGGGAAACAATCCTGTTGTCCCAACTAAAAAAAAAATTTAACACAAATCAAGTGGGGGGCTTTGCCCCCCCCACACCCCCCAACTAAATATACCAACTCCAAGATCACTCCACATTGTAGAAAGGGCAAAATCTGTGTAACAGACAAAGAAATTGTTTCCCTGTGTAGAAACTGGCATTTGCAGTTTGGGACTTTGACATTTAGTGATCGAGCTTTAGGTATTCGACTACCTAAAGCTTCGATCATGTAATCTGGACCCTGGCCATCCTGTCCTGTGCTATGATATGGGTCTTTCATCAGGCATGCAGGATCAAGTTGGTCTCCCTGCAGCATACCTGATAGGCTTCCCTGTTGTGGCTACTGACACGCCAGCTATCTGTGTCCAATATCTGTCATCTATGTTCATGGAGGGCCTGCCGTAGTATTTTTATCTCTGCCTGGTGATAGGTTTCTCCACCTATAACTTCTCGAGCTGCTTTCTCATCTTAGATGCCATGTATCAACCAGCAAATATCAACATATAACTATTGCTAGTAAACAGACATCATATGTTCAGCAACAGATGCATTAGTCACACATCCATGTGGCAGCTGTGCCAACATAAAGTGCAATGTCTACCATACCCTAATGTCATAGGACAGGTTCCAATAGAAGTCAAGTAGGGCAGCATGGGGATGGAATGTTTCATGACAGCACAGCCATCATGTGCTTCAAATATTGCCCTTGTCCAGTATTTGTTTCCTAATATGCCATTCCCACTTCACCCTGTCCACTCTGTTTCATATCTGATCCACAAAAAGACACACTGTGTATAACAATAATACACATACAATCCTCCCACCATTAGCATGGGTCCCTGGTATGAGTCATAGTAGGCAGGATCATCAACCCACTTATCACCTGTAACTACCCATGCCCATTTTGGCAACATTAGTCAACATGACTGAATTATGCAGAGCTATATTTTATACCGTTGTGTGGCTAGCCCTGCCATGGCATGCAGTCTGTGATCCACATTCTCCTATCTTGAGGATACTAAAGCAACACAGTAGATGCCCAATGCAGTTAGTCTGTACAACTCTTTACCCATCGGGGGCCATGTAGAGTCTGTGCCACTGCCCACAGCTCCACTTATTGTTGAGTTTGAGATGAAAATACTCATGTTTTTCAAAGATGAGAGGAACTCCAGTGAGACACAGGGAGAACATGCAAACTCCAAACAGGCATTGGCTGGAGGTCAAAACTGAACTCTGAAGCTTGTGCATGAGAGGCAAGCACCTTAACTATTATGACAACTGGTAAAGCACAAGGCATTCTCTTATTTCAAGTTAACAAATCTACCTGTAAGGCTTGCTAGTTTGTAGCATACAGTTGCTCAACAATACCATTTTTAGAGGTAGTTTCTGATTTTTTACTGGAATTTGCCTCCTTTTACAACTTTCTGATTCATCTCTGACCTTACATGAGTTTTTTTAGCTCACAAAAAGGATCAGTTGACATTCAAAAAAACTGACCAATGAGTGGAGGAAAAAAAAGAAAGACAAAGTCCTAAGATCGATTAAAACAGAAAGTACACTTTTTGTTTACCATTCCTGCTACTGTTGGCATCTTCTTTGAAGTCTGGTATTTGGCTTCCATGAATCTTGTTGTTTCATAGATGTGGACATCTTTACTGTTCACTGTCTTGTCTTTTTGTGGGTCATAGCCAGCATGTGGTAGTGAATTTGGTGATGATAGTGGACAAGTATTTGCCAGCAGATGCAGGACACACAGATCAGGATTCTTTTTTAAAAACTGCAAAACAGTAAGCCATAATTTTCTTGGACCAGATTTGTTGTTAATTCTAATTGGTTCTCTGACAGAGTAGCTGATGCATGGAACAGACTACCACATTACATTAAAGCAAATACTAGTTTACATATTTTAAAGAATAGCCTGAACACTTATTACGGAAACAAGTGTTTTGGTATATTGATAAGCTAGAAGGGCATTAATGCCCATGCTTGAAATATGTGTATGTAAAACATGTTATTCTATCAACTTTCTAAGTTTTAAGAGCAATATTAAAAAAGTGTCCCTACTTTTTGGCCTTTGCCCCACTTTTATTTATGGCTTTGTTCAGATGTCTTGCTCTAAGAGATTGAAAGGTATGACTGTGTTGTGCTGTTCATAGAATAATGTGTGAGGAATACAAATGCAACCCGCAGCCATAATGCATATGAATGGTGTGAAAAGTGACTGCACAGCAAGTAAAACGTGTGGTACTTAACCCTCGCAGCCAGATCTAGAACTTCCCATAAATGTTGTTCACTGATGATATGCTGTAGATTATTTCTTAGTCTCTGAGAATTAGAAATGCATGTAATGGCTTTCAAAACCCAGAGACTGAGAGACAGAAATCTGTTAATTTCTACAGCTCTGCATCTACAAAGAATATAATTCATAGTTGCTGATTAGTATTTTGTACTCTTGGTTCTATGATGTTTAAATGTCTTATTAAAATGCTAAAATCAATTAATATAGCCAGACAAAGATGAAATGCTTTTAGATTTATAGTCCATGCTGTTGATTTTTGGGTTTCTGTCTTCAGCTTTGAAATGCAGTCCAGTCCTGATTTTTCCAGTTGTGTTCTATAAAAAAAATGGCAAATGTATTGACATTCTGGCAGATAAAATAGTTTTCCCAATTTTCTCAAAATGATGAAAGGGACATGCATTGGATCTGAAGTGCACTTATAAATAAACTTTCTTAAAACAAGCCAGAATATTGTTGGTTGAAAGATATGAACCAACCAAAGTTTTACCATGAAATGTCTGCCTTTGAAAATCTGAGAAATTGTTAATATTCATTGCAGAATGGTACATAGGTGTATGTTGGGTATTACAGAAAACTAACAGAAAAGCATTTATTAAATGTTGCTTTCTAATTGTATTTATTTTATTTATGCTTGATTTAGTATAGTACCCTCTCAGTACAGTTAAAACAGATGTTAAACCTGAATCAATGATAGTGAACTAAATGTGTTTGTGTGAGTGCTTGTGTATGTGCAGAGGTCTGGTGGGTGTACACGTATGTTTTTTTCTCTTTGTGTGTCAATGCTTATATATGTGTATATATATATATATATATATATATATATATATATATATATATATACACACACACACACACACACACACACACACACACACACACACACACACACACACACACACGAGTGGAAGTTTGTGGGTACATATATTAATTTATGTAGGTGTATACACATCTATGGAAGACATAATTTTTCTGTAGTATTCTCATTTCACAATAAAGCCATGATAATACATTTATATTTCTGCATTGGTTTTCACTCAGTTTTTTTAAACATGTTTTAATTAAGCAATAACCCACGCCTGGGTGCGAGTAATGCTGGATTTACCCACGGTTGGTGTGGTTTGGTCACAAGGGCAAAGCCCGAGTGGCCAAACAAAGACAACTGTGGGTAAATCCAGCATTACCCACACCCAGATGTGGGTTATTGCTGTTATACAATGACATTTTTTAAGAAAAAAAATACTTACTTTTCTTAAATAATGGCATTGTATAATGCCTCTGTGCTGCCCTTCTGCAGCTGTCCGGTATCCTGGAGCAGTTCTGATGTACTGCGCATGCGTATGCTTACGCAGTACATCAGAGCTGTGTGTAGAGGAAGCAACGGAGAAAGGAAGATATCCATTGCTTTTTTAAAGTTGTCTCGCTATGTTAAATGAGTTTAACTTAGCAAGATAAAAAAGCAACAGAGAAAGGAAAATCTCCGGTCCCTTTTTTTAAAGCTGCCTCGCTATGTTAAACGAGTTTAACATAGCGAGACAGCTTTAAAAAAGGAACGGAGAAAGGAAGGTCTCCGTTGCTTTTTTTAAGATATCTCACTATGTTAAACTTGTTTAACATAGCGAGATTACAGCAACAGAGCTCTTCCGTTCTCCGTTGCTGCCTAACACAAAAATGTAGACTTATACTAAAGGAAAAAGTCCGGGTGATCGGACCTTTTTCCATTAGTATAAGTTGGATTTACAATGGCTACGCTGACCAATCAGCGTGCACATTTTGGAATATTAATGGGGGGATCATTGTATAATAAGTAGTACTCCACAGACCTACTGGAAGTGGGTGGAGTTATAAGCTATTGGGCATGAGCAGCAGCCTTATCAGCATCACAGATGAAGCATTGAACTTGCAAGTATGAAAGAATGCCACATTGATTTTCTTGTGTGTGTAAAATGCCCCAGTTAGAGAGGACAGTTTAATCAATTAAGTGACTTGTTCCAACTCAAACACTGCATCTTGACTACAGGATGCAAGACTCTTTATCCTCTACACCAACTGCCAGACCCTTAGGTAAATTAATGAGGATTATAGTCAGTCAGTCAGCCATTAGACTTGTTGAAATATTCTGAAATGGGTACTTTAGCCATTATTTTGTTTTACCACTTAATAAAAAACTGTTCAAAACTGCAAATTTAAAGTGCACTCTAAAAATGTTTCTATTTTAAAAAAGAAATACATTTAAAACCATCAGAAGGGTGAATTGCTGATACTGTAGTGATGGATTGCTGATACTGTAGTGATGGATTGCTGATACTGTAGTGCAGTAAAAGGGGAGGCTTGTGTATTCTTGAGTGTCTCATCATTTGGAAATTTAAACTGAGGCTCTATCAGCTGTGGTAGCTCAGAAGGATGTAAAAGGCCTGATTGCAACTATTGAAAAGAGAAGGGATTCTTTATTTAACACATCATAAACAACATTATTTACATAGTTCTAGGCACATAAATAGACATATCTATTTTTTACTATATATTATTTGTTTATAAACTCCTCATTGTTTGTCTTCCATAACTGATCCCCAACTCCTTCTTCAATCATAATCTGATTTTTTTGCAATATATCTGCCAAAATCCATTTCCATTAAATAAAATGCCATTCATTCTTTCATTCCAAACATCCATATTACATAATATAAATCCTTATCTACTTCTCTCACATTTTCTTTCTTATTATTCTTATAATATCCATACATAATCATATTCATATCAGTATTGTTTATGTCAGTAATATTTTCAAAAAAAATTATTCACACAACTTTTTCCAGAGTTGCACCACTCTTTAACATTTCAGAAAAAAATGCACTATCTCTTTCTCCTCACAAAATATACTCTTTCTACTTTCTGTTTATATGGCATATTCCCCTTTACTGATAACTTATTTATTACCAGAAACAATAGGAAATCCTGACACTCTACTGTATTGATATACCAGTTTTTCCTTACTTTAATGGCTTTAATCACGTGTTCTGGTAAACTGTCATATGGATTTAAGTAAGAATATTGTTTCACCACATGGAGTCTTATTTTCCATGTTAATATTTTTCTTGATAATTTTTAGTTTCTTCAATCACATATTCTTTTTCCCTTTTCTTATTCTTATCTCCCAAAGTTTTTATTTGTATACTTAAACATTCTCAATATTACACTCTCATTCTCTCCAGTTACCCACTTTAGTACTCTATGCAAGTTTAAAGAAGCAAAATAAACAACTGTATTTAGTCTTCCCACTCCTCCTCCATCTTCCCTTGTACAACACACCTCTTTTCACTGGATTAAATCTTGAACCTCATATGAATTAAAACACCGCTTGTATAATTTCCTTTTCATATTTCACTAGGATCATATAAACATTTGACATATATGCTATTTTTCCCATTAATCAAATTCATGAGATTAAACATTTTCCTGAACAAGGTCTATACGTCCTCCACAGAAGACATATTTATTTCATTTCTTTTATTAATCCTTCCTATTGTATAATAACTACATAATTTTTAACTACATAATTTTTCCTAATTTTGTTTCAAAGCAAAAATGCTTCATTCATTACAAAAGACACCTCCATTGTTCACCACATCACCCAAATCCTTAGTTTTATCTTTATTCAAGGTCATTCCCAATTCCTTTAAACGTCCATTCAGACAAACCAACTCTTCCATTATCCATATATTGTTCTTAGCAACTAGAACTACATAGCCTGCAAATGTCAAGACTACAAGTATCACCACCTCCTTTTGCCTCACCTATCTAGTTTCTTTCATTTTATAAGCTACTTTACCCACTATTGCATTCATCACCAATGCAAATATTCCACTCATGGGGCATACATTTATATATATATATATATATATATATATATATATATATATATATTCTTTACTCAGCCATGCATACACTAACACCCTCACTTTATTATTCTGATATACTCTCCTAATTCTATTACCTATCCCATACTTCCCCATAACATCCCACAAAGTATCATGTCCTAAAGTATTAAACATTTTATTCACCCACCATAAGTTTCATATCCTGCCTTTCACTTATAACAGCATCCACAATTTCTCTCACAACCAATAACAATTCTTGATATCCCTTCCCTTTTATACCATATATACTTTCTTCCATATCATCCCTCATCCTTCCTTCTAGTCATTTCTGCATTATTTCCATAAAAATGGTATAATGCTTGTTTTTAATATGATGGGTCTCCATTTTTTATTTTATTTTTCTAATCTTTCTTCTATATACATTTTAAAATCCCACTGCATAACTCTTCATAAACTAAACTGCCATTCAAACAATTATTTAGTACATTTACAAAATACCCACTTTGCTATTCCATTCATTTCTTATACATCCAATACCCTATACCATCTGGGCCTAATGCTGAATCAATATTTACTTTAAGTCCACTTCACTAATAGCAATGTCTTCATAAAAATTTCCTTAATTCATTCTGGAAATTTCTTTACTTTCCATTTCTCTCTTACATACATATTTCTAAATGCTTTACTACAATAATTAAAATTTACTCTTGTGTTCCTTTTACTGCTCCTTTGACATTTTCCCTTCTCTCATTTTACTAATATCCTCTTTTGCTATTTTACCCAAATATGCAGATACCTCCTCCCTTCTCCCTTGTACGTAATTTCTCTGCATGAACAAAAATGCCTTAATTTCCCTTGATTTATTGTATGCATTTCTTTTCCCATACCATAATACTCTCTTTTATTATTCTCTAAATTTTCTAATATATTTCTATAAATTTTCCCATACTTTATCTCTTCCTTCCTTCCACCATCCTTCCTTTTAAATTCAATCTGACATTCAGCCCAGTTTTTTAAAAGTCTGCCAACACATTACACTCCCAGAAAATATGTTGCCAGTTACCTCTTTCTTCCCCAACACACCTCCAACATTTGCTGTCTACCTGAGGAAAATTCTTTGGAGTCTTTCTAGGGTATAAAAATACCTATGTAAACACTTCCAAGCAAAGATCCGAAATGTTCTTGACTTTGTTGCATATTTGGGAGATATACATATACTCCCATTGTTTTTTGTGAATTGCTTCTTTGTGAATTGCTTATCCAATCTCTCTTCTCAGTCCTTTCTAACATGCTCTGATTGATTCTTATAGTTATCATGTACTACTGTGTATGCTCTACTTATTATTCCTTTTTTTAACAGCAGCTTCTGTTCTAAATTCTACTAAAAACTCTACAAGTGCTAGTCTTTTGCTTAGGATCCCCCTATTTCTTTCTCTTTGCCTATACTCTGATATCAGTCCTTCATCTGATGAAGCAATGACACTATTGCAAAAGTGCTTACAATAAACCAGTATTCTTTTTGAAACTTTGAGTTTGGAACCTGCCTTGTTTCCATACCAGTTTTTACTACTTTTGTTGTTTCCTGCACTCTTGTGAAAACTTTTTAATGCACACAAGCCTGAAGCAACAACATTTCATCCCGTGATACACTGCATTTGTTGAGCTGGATGACAATAAAGTTTACTCTGACTTTGACTTTGATCAGTTTTGGTAGAATATAAATACATGTCAGCTTTATCCTCCTCACTTGCCAATACCCCCTTATTACCACAATTCTGCCACAATTTTTTTTTCTCTTCAAACACTATTGGAGCTTCCCTGGCAATTCAAACACTATTGGAGCTCACCTAGCAATTAACATAATTACCCTTCTTTTCCTTTGTACCTGATATTCTGCTGAATATCCATCCTGAATTCCTTTTGTCAAATTCACACGTTCATTTCTTTCCAAATGTGTCTCATACAGCATTGCTGTTTGTACTCTGTATTTCTTAATACAATTCAATATTCTTTCCCTTTTTTTTGTCTATGCACGAAGACAAAGTACACTGGCTATCTTTAAAAAAAAATAAATAAATACTACACTGTTCTAACAGTTGCATTAATATTAAAATTAAATCTGCTAGAGAGGTTGCTATCTCTTATTCACTTCCCATAATTTAAAACTTTATTTTTCATTGAACTGCTTGACATTATGCCTTAAATTTTCCATTTCCCGCAAAGAAAGCTTAAAACTGGAAAGATTAATTGCTTGTACCTGCAGACAGCTTGTTTCATGTAAATGTATTCAGCAATGAAGCTTTGTAAATTTTACTCAGAACAGGATGTACAGCCACCTTTGACTGTAGAAGTCTTGAGTCTCACTGAACATTTGCTAATGGAAAAAAAACAAGTTAATACCTTTGCAGATGTAAGAAACTTGGCATTTTTCATGGCTTTCATAATTTCGTCTTATTTTTTCAAACCTACTTGCTTCCAAAAAACTTGTTTATACATTAAGCCAATCTAGACATTCACCCTTGTAAAATAAGGGAAAATATATTAACTCTACATATAATATATAATCAGTAAACTTTTACATCCCACCCCACCCCAGCAACCCAATATTACAGTATATTATATGTCTTACAACTAAAAAAGCAAATGTTTAGGTTTACTATCAAAAGGTGGAACAGAGAATCTTCGCAGATGGAAACTCGAAACATGGATGTTCGAATTTCCATCTTGCTGAACATCTCTGTGTTCAAAAGTTTATATCAGCGAATGCACAATGCATTCTCTAATATAAACTTGAAGTACTGTACAGAGATTGCACTACAGTGCATTGTGGGAAATTCATTCCTTTCCTCATTGTAGTGTAATCTCAGAGTTGGAATGTATAGTTAGGGGTTGTGGGGGGTGCAGAGGGGCTTGCCCCCCTGCAAAAATGTGATGTTAGTTATAGGAGTTTCCTTTACCTGAGCTCCTATACAGATTTCATGTAAGCTGTTCAGCAACAATGTCGAATCTGCTGAATTCATTCAGCTGATTCAACATTGTGTCATGTTGTACATTTTGACTTTCGTTTTGTTTTTTTCACAGTGTTGAATGGATAATATTTTTCCATTCGACATTTTAATAGTAAACCATATGTTTACTTTAATATCTTTAACACATAAATCAGTCACTGAACAGACTTCACCACATTTAAAATACCCCTAACTACATACACCACAAAACTGCTTTACTGTATATATAACACACTGCTTATGTCATAAAATGTTTTATGCAAATACTAAAAAAAGCTAAATTGTTTTGCTTATGCTTACTTTTTCCCATTTTAGTGTCCTTCTAAACATTAATGTTATAAAGTGGGGTATTTACTTGACAGTCTACCAACTAATTTTAAAAAGCCAGCAAAAGTGCAATCATTCTCAGTCACTTTTTCTTGTAAAGCCATATTTTACAAATGTGATTATTACTGGCCTTCATCCTGTTCACCAGACTCTGGTTCAAGTCCAAGATTCACTTGATTCTTCTAGTCAGCTCCTGTGCTTTTTTCTGTCTCTCGTGCATTTTCTTTTAAACATTAGAAATAGTTTCACTAGCAAAGTGTCTCTATGAGCTGTATTGTGAGAAGAATAAGAAGCAGAGTCCCCTTCTGTTGGATGACTACGTTTTTCTTGGATACACTTTTGTATTTGTTCCTTAGCTTGTTCTGCATCAAATATGCCTTTGTTCCTCCAGGAAAAAATATTCTGAAGACAGCTGGATACAGCAACTTGAATGTCACACCTGCTCTTCTTGACATTCATTGATTGTTGGGATAAATTTGTTTATCTTCTGCCTGGTGTACAGTGAATAATCATGTTTCACAAACACTCTCCTGTCTCCAATTTTTAGTACGTTTTACTTCCTACACAGTTTTATCAAGATCAGCTCTTTCTGCTAGCATGATTGCATCTTTACTAATACAGGTATTTGCCGCATTCTCATGGCCAGGTTTGGAGCATACGACTGACGTCTTCTTTCAATTAACAATTCCTGCACTGGAATACCAGTCCAGTTCTTAGTTGTGCTTTTATAAAATTAATAGTCTGTCCCTTCCACTTTCTCTGGTACAGCAGAAAATATCAGGTTCAGGTTTTCTCTCTGTGCTCTGTCTTCTAGCTCTTACCATTTTTAAAACAGCTCTTCTTGAGAAGTCTCATACTGTCAGCCTTTTCTGCATTTCAACCACTGATTTTTGCAGTTTTATCAGTTCATCTGAATAGCTAGTTAAAGCTTCTTTTATTTTTTGCAGCCTTTAGTCATTTGACATGATATACTCCTTCAATGTTTCATTTATTTTAATTACCTCTGAGTACATTTGATTTACTTTTTCTCTAAATTACTGGAAGTTATCTCTTGTACTAAAGTTGAAGTCTGAACTGCTTTTTGCTGAGCAGCTGTGGGACTCTTTCCAGTCAGTCTTTTCTCTTCACCTTTTCTAGTTGATTTTCTTTTAGATTCTCTAAATTTCTTCTTTACAGCATCCAGTGTACTTAATTGTCAGTAACTGAATTTTTCTCAGGTTGGTGGAATTACTTTATTTCTTAGTTTCTTTTTTTACTTTTGTTGAGATGAAATGAAGTTGTTGACCAGTGTGCAGTTATCTTGGAAGTCCAACTAATTCTTCTTTTATGCCTAAAGTGGAATCTAAGTTTACTTTAATCCAAGCTATCCATCTCCCCATTTTCTTTCCTGAACCCCAAAATGAGGGAGAAAGGATATTCCATGTCTTGAATGTCAACAGACAACTGAGATCCTCTCTTGGCATAACTAAATCTTTCAGATCTTCACATCAGTTTTTCATTTCTTGTGAAGGTAAGAAGAAAGGACAACCTGTGTCAAAACAGACTATTTCTAAATTAGTGTCTAACACAACTATCTTTTATTATACACACCACAACAAAACCAATCCAGGCAGAGTCAAGGCCCACTCTACCAGGGCCTTGGCTTCATCTATGTCTTTTTTAAAAGGGTTGAACACATGAAGTTTTCCTGAAGCTGCAACTTGGTCCCCTGCACATACTTTTGCAAAGTACTATAACTTTGATTCCTTCTGTAGGTTTATGTTTGGCTTTGCAAGAACCATTCTTCAGGGGCTCTTGGACTCTCCTCCTTCCAACTCCCAAATGTAGCAATCAGTGGTAATTTACCCATATATATAAGGCTACCACAGCAGTGATCAATGTGATGAACATAGTACAGCTGTGTAAGTAAACTTGCTACAACAGCAGAAGTGTAATGATCATTGCTGCAGTAGCCACTCATAGGTTCAGAGGTGTGTGCTAGGCTAATGGCCCTGGAGCCTTTACAAGTCTAGACAATAGGATTACCCTGGCATTGTGCCACCTGACCTTAGTTCACAGTGCATCTGTAGAGTAAAGCCACTGGAGTGATCCCTGGGGTGAATTTTCTACTTCCCATCCACACATCAAAATTTCTCTTGAAGAGGGCCAGTGAGGTGCTCTGCTTGACATGTATGGAAAGTCTATTCCATAGTATGGGCAGTCTCTGGGTTATGAACCTGTCCCTCCAGCATGTTCTGTTGATTGTGGTAATAAGGTTGAGGTCTCTGGAGCATGTGGTGTGGAGGGACTGGGATTTCTTCAGATGCTGCATTTCTAACAGAGCCGGGTCAGACATGGCTTTGTAAGTCAAGCAGAGATCGTCTCTAAGTAGGCGATATGAGACAGACAATAGTTGGATTTTTTTTTAGTTTGTCCATATAGGACAAATATTTAAGGCCCAGGATCCTCTTTGTAAGATACGTTTGTGGCCTCTCCAGTTGTTGCAGGTGTTTAGAGATACATGCCAAATGGGGCATTGTACTTGATGATTGGCCTAATGAGGGAAGAGTAGAGGAAGACAATGAAGTCTTTCTTCCAGGATGCAAAACCCTTAGTAATGGGATGTGCCACATAGAAGGACTTTCTGACCACAGTGGCAATGTGGTGGTCAAAAGAGAGGTTGCTCTCAACCTGTGTTCCCAGATCTCTTATAACACCTTCTGTGTTCAGTGGACTGCCATCGATGTGGTAATTTGTGGGAAGCGGGTTTTCCCCAAACGGGATGATGACACATTTTTTGGCATTGAGCTTAAGGCCATGGTTCTAACACCAGTCGCTGGTGTCAGTTAGGCCTTTCTGTAGGATGTCAACATCACTTGGGGAGTTAATAATAGCTCCCAACTTGCAATTGTCTGTGAACTTTGTCAGCCAGAGTGCCTTCATTTTGGCCTGGACTTCAGAGAAGTAGATACCAAACAGGAGAGGACCCAGGACTGAACCTTGTGGGAGTCCACTCGTGACTGGTTGGCAGTCTGACTTGGAGTCAGCTACTTTCACACTGTGGGTTCTACCTGTGAGCCAGTTTGCAACCCACCTATTGATATAGGGGTTGATGCATAGCTTAGTGAGTTTTTCTATGATTCCTGAGTTTGGAATGGTATCACTCCCTCCATCAATCCCTCTTGTTTTTGTTATGTTGTTTATCCCAGGGTGTGGTCATTTTTTTTTTTCTTCCTAGCAATGTCCTTTCAGAGCTCAGCCTTGTACTTTCTGTTGGCAGGAAACCTCTAAAGGGTTTTGGGCTCAAACTTGTCTTTTAGTCAGCTCAGCTTTAGCTGCCTGACAGTTTGGGTGGGTGGAAGGTACCCTAAAGCTTTAGAAACTGGCCAGCTGTTATATCCTTAGCAGGATATAACTCATATAGCTAAAGCTTTTGCAGCAGTGATCATTTGAGCATCTACTGTTATGATAAGTTTACTTACACAACTGTAGTTTGTGGTATGTTTACTTACATAAATGAGATTTAGGGTAAGTTTACTTACACAACTGTACTTTCTCACCTTGGCAACAAAACTTTATTTATTTAACATCTGTTAACTGGGAAAGTCCAACTAGCACAGAGCCTATTTTCAGCGAAGGTACAGGGAGAAATGCTCCAGATGCATGTCTTTGGAATGTGGGAGGAAACCAGAGTACCCAGAGGAGACCCACGCAAATGCAGGGAAGACATGCAGACACCCCAGTCAAGAATTGGACCAGAGAACCTCTTGCTGTGACGCAGCAACATTAACCGCTGCACCACTGTGCCACCCAAAAACATACGGATGGAGTAAGGGAGCAGCTGCTGTAGCAGTGATCATTCAAATATCTATCGCTATGGTCATTTTACTTATACAACTGTATTATGCTTTTGCCGTATGAATAGACTACCATAGCTTACACACTTTCTGGGAGGAAGACTGATGAGGGTCCAGAAGTCTGTGGAGAATGGTCTCAGCAAAGCCTACTCTACACCTGGAGAATGATTTTAGTTTGCAGTACACATAGAGGACAATGTTACTGCTTCTAGAATACTTCTAGAATCCACCTCTTTCCAAAAAGCAATAAATGAAGTCAATACCCCAGTAGGCTGAGCATTGATCCTGCCTGAAATTGCCTTAATGTGGTGGCTAGAAGTAAACGTAATAGCATGACACAACCATTTGGATAGAGTCATCTTTGACAAAGGTTGTCCTTATTTCTCTAACCTTCATAAGAAATGAATAACTGATCAAAGTTTCTGAATGTTGCATGTTTAGTTCTATCGAGATAAATTTTGAGTTGTCTGTGGACATCCTGAGAATGGAGAATCATTTCTCTCTCATTTTAGGAGATGACTAGCTTAGCAGAAAGTAAATTTGGATACCACTTTAAGCATAAAAGAAGGATTAGTTATTAAGGAAACCCTATCTTTCAAAAAATTAGGTAAGACTGACCCAGCAGTTGGGCTTACAAAGCAGATACTCCTCTAGGAGAAGTCAGAGTAATGACAAAAACTGTTTTCCACATTAATAACCTTACATGAGCCTGATGAGCTTGTTCTGGCTGGCAATCCTGCAAGTTATATGCTGTAATAAAAAGATTTTCCAATGCTGGAAGAACAGGAGAAAGTGGAGTAGGTTCAGGAAATTCCAAATGTAATAATTCGTACTCTTCCTTTAAAGACACTGGAATATCACTATGTCCCCATTGAAACAACTGACTGATTCTGGATATGGTTTCAGAAAACGAAAATCCTTCCAAGGAGCTTTCAGAAGAAATACTCTCCTCACAGTCAGAATCAGATACCAGAGGAGAAAAAAACAGAAGTTATCTCCTCACAATTATTTTATGTTCAATGCCCTGAAAATCCTTGGACAGTGAACAATTCCCTTTTACTTCCCAGTAACATAAGAACTGGTATGGGCAAGAGACAGAACTGGGCCCTTAGCTAAACTTAATAAAAAACTCCTCTACAAAGTAACAGAGATGGGAGAAGATAGATGTTTTAACTATTTTACAGGAAATTGTATAGAAGCAGACCCACTTTTCATTGGCATATCCTCCCTAAAGGCAGGCATCCTAGTCCAGCTAAGCAAAGAGCTATTCCCTGTGCCTTCTTCTGAGATCAGCAAACATGGTTTTCCCTTGTCTAACAAGAGCACTTTAACATCCACAGAAGACGTGTCTAACTCCCACTCCATGGTAGCTGTAGGGAGTACACCAAAGGGAGCCAAGGAAAAAGATGAATAGTCTGAGGAACCAAAAATGGCCACAGAGAAGTCACCCATCTGTGGCTAAGGCAAATTAGTGGCCTGTTGAAGGGGCAAAGGTTGTTTGGATTTTTTTTCTTTTTGTTAATGTTTGAAGGAAGAAGCAAAGAACTGATAGGTTGTTCAATGCCTGAATCACAATGAAGATTGACATCAGTAGTGTGTGACACAGGTAAGTATTTAAAAAAGTAGATTTTTCCACTAGAAACACATTGAAAATCACTTTAAATACCCCCAACCCCCAAAAGTAATTTAACACATTTTATTCAGAAAAAGCAAAGTATAACTTAGTTTTAATAACTTTTTTCCACAAAAGAAAAAAGTCACACTTCACAGCTTTGGAAGATGGCCATACTCATTAAAATGCGTTTTCCTAGCTTAAATAATATATTTTTTCAGTCATAAAATAAAATGTGGAAGATTTTTTCACCAAAGGAAACTTTTCTGCCCAGCACTGGAGAACCGGAGAGTCCCAAGAACATTTTTCAGTGGTAGAAAAACTCTGAAGGGGTTGATGCCCAAACTGTTGTTTTTCTGCAGCTTTTCTCAAGCTGACAACAGTTTGGGTGTATGGCAGATGTCCTTAAACTTTGGAAGATGGCCTTGACAGGATATAACCCATAATTATGGTAAGTTAGTTCAGCAGTGATGAAATGATGAACATAACGTGTTCCCCCAAGAGTTCTGTCAAATTAGGAAGGAATTTTTAACATTCCCAAAAAAATAACTCCTAGTTACCTCTCGCTATTCCTCATCATATTTCCAACATTTGCTACTTACCTAAGGAAAAATTCTCTGAAGTTTACCTGTGGTTCAAAAATACCCTGTGTAAACAAGTCCATTCTAAAATCCTAAACCTTTTGGACTTTGTAGCATACCTGGGAAGGCTACAGATTTCTTCCCATCACTCCTTTGTGATTTAACTTTCTATTCCCTTTCATAGTCTTTCTAACCTTGTCTAATTAATTCTTATAGTTATGATGCATTATTTTATATATCCTATTAATTTTCTCTTTTTTAACAGAATATTCTATTTAGGTTTAACTAAAAACTCTGCCAAAACTGGCCTTTCTTAGCACTTCACTGTCCCTTTCACTTTGCCTGTACTCAGTCCTTAATATGGAATGCAGTCTCTAACCAGCAGTTAGTTTCATCCCAGACTGTAACCTTTCCCTCCAGAGTTATTTGCTCCCATTACTTTACTTTTTTTGCTAAGTTTATTTTGTAAATTTCAGCTTCCTTTTGCTGTCTTTCTATACTCTTAATTGCAGACATCTCTGTTTGTAAAATCTACTTTTTTCATTCCTGCACTGGCTTACTTCTTACAATACATGCTGCTACTATACAAATATGATATCGTACATGTTTTTATTATTCTCCTTAAAGATTTGCATCCAAAATCTTAGATATTTTTGTCTGTAGACCCCTCCGCCCCCATTTTACCATCATTCTTTTCACCTTTATTTATAATTTTCTGTTTGAATTATGTATCTGGGCCTTATTTGTGTAGATTTAAAGTACCCCTTCAGATCAGATAACCCTAAACTACTTTGTTCTGTTGGGAAAAACAACTTAACCCACTTAACTCTTACCTTCCTCCTCACCCAAATAATTTCTTTCAACTCTATTAACCGTCAGTCACTACTTCTCCTCTGGCTGAAAAAATATACCGGACCAAATGTAGAACTAAAGTGACTAAATACATTAAAAAAATAGTAACCCAAAAGTGCCAACACTTCACAAAAGCAAAGCACCCAAGGACACGGAAGCTGAATTCCAAACTCTTTATTCCACAGGTTAAGCACTTTCATCCAACCTCTGTTGGACTTCTTCAGAACAACTAATAATAAAAAACTCAACCCTTGTATACACACCTTAACACACATATAATTGAATAATTAAACAATTAAAAATCGTATTGACCAATACATGAATCAATAAATTAACCCATTTCTAAATCCCCCATAAATGCATATTAAAATCTAACAGTAAGTACAAACTCTATAAAAACTAAGTAAATATTGTAAAATGTTGCACAAATGGGTTGTGTATACATTAACCTAAAATGTATTTTAATTTTAATATTGCTGCTATACTAACACTATCATTGATGCCCGGAAAGGTGGTGGCATCCAACCTCAATTGCCACCTCAGTTCATATATATCTAAATCTAAATCCAAAACTCTACCCTGCCTGTCCTTTAACACTTGCTGTAGGACCATAAATGTAAATTTGTGGCATGGATTTTTCAATATATGTCTCGCTAGAGCATTAGTGATCCTCCTGCTTTTAATATCAACAATATGTTCCCTGAATTGAGACAGATGGCGACAGTTGATGTGACACCCTGACCCTGTATAGAAAATGGGAAAAAGGAAATTGATGATGATGATAATCACAGTATCAGTTTTTTAGGCTTCAGACACATACCCAGTGTAGAGGCTAAGACTGAATAGATTTAAGAGGGTGTCAACGAGGCAGTGTTGTGTGCGCACAAGGAAATGGTTTATTATGTTGTGTGGACCCACAGAGCTAATGTCTTTGGCTTTGAAAGGGTCTTTAGGGAATTGTTTTGAAGAAATTAGAGAAGGGAGTAAAGACTGGATAGGGTAATTGGGAAAAGTGGGAGGGGAGGGGATGGGGGAGAAGGTCGAGTTACATTTTTCTACTAGTGTATTTGCAATATCTGAAGGGTCAAAATGGATTTGACCATTTGAGATCACCTCAGTGTAGTGCTGTGAGGTGCGTCTGAGATTTCTGTCAGAGTTAAAGAAAGCTTTATGGTTATTCTTAGATGAGATGGCAGTGCTTAATTTGTACTTGCCTTTGCAGGTTTTGATCTTTCACTGCAGTTCTTTATTTACTATGTTGAGGTTACTTTTAGTGTAGAAAGATTTGAGTTTGGTCTTTATGGCCAACAGTTTTTCCTCTTACTATGCAGCTTGTTGATACTGGGGTTCCACCATAGGGTCCTGTTCCTAAATTTTGCATTGGATTTGTTACACATGGGAAGATACACCTCAATGCTCGAAATAGATGGTGTTGGGACAGACTGTGTCCTACTACAGCTGGAAACATGATGGGGGTTCATTTCCAGTAGGTTCAGTATACTATAAAGAGATGTAGTAATAGTAGGTTGGGTACTGTACCAACAGTAATAAAGTACAGTATTTCTGGATGCTATGCTGAATGAGGTACAGTAAAATTAGTTTTGGTACTAAATAGACTGTAACAATATGCAGTAGTGATAGTTGGGTACTATGAGGATAGTAGCACTATCAATTTATGGTAAAAGGCAGACAACCACATTCTGTGAACACAGTACTCTAAGGAAAAATGACTTAGGATACAGCCAGAGGTGCCATAACACTTAGTCCTGCTGTATAATAATAAGAAAGTGACTCGTATTGCCATCATACTTGTTACCAGTATGTAAACAGTGCTGTAGACTAAGAGGTATACAGAGTACCTGCTCGGGTGCTCACAAGTCAGCAGCAGAACCACAGTCAGGAGAGATACAGTATAGAAATTTACAAGCAACAGAGGGATACACATATGTGTGCTCACAACATGCTGCATACTGTGTTTCCATGGTCATGTTTGCAATGCAGCACCGAGCAGCTTAGTTCAAATGAGCACAAAGCCACTCAATGCAGCATAAATTAAAGCAAGCAACCACCAGCCAATAGAGAGTAGGAGCTGTAACAAGCCACCAGCAAATAAACACTCAGAACACTTCAGATTTCCCTTTTCTAACACTACCAGAAACACAAGTCTCAGTATTAACTTAAAAGTATTTACAAAGGTAGCTCTCTGGTATTGGAGAAATCAGACTGTGGTGAAATCCAGTAAAATCATGTGTACATAGATTCATAGGAGATTACAGGTCTAATGGCTCAAGAGCCCTTACAGGCCTAGCCAGTTTTAGCCAGATTTTACCCAATTTTCTATCCCTAGGGGAAAGATAACAAGGGTCAGCAAGCAGAGCTTTGACTATTTTACAGACTGCCTCTGTCCATAAGGGACATGGGTGCCACTTCAGGACTGAATTTGCAATTTCTCATCCCTTAGTCCAGACTGGACTTGAAGATGGTCAGGGAAGGGCTCATGAGAATATGAATTCTATTCCAGAGGTGGGGCAACCTCTGGGACACAGCTGCACAAAGTTGAGCAGCTCAGCTCAAACCACTGCAAAGCCACCCATGGCAGCAGAAATGAAAGCAAGCAAAAACCAATAAACAGGAAAAAGACATAGGAGTGCTAACAAGTCTCCAGCAAATAAACTCTCAAAACACTGCAAATTCCCCTTTCTCATAGGTTCATAGGTGTATCCTAGGCTAACAACCACTAGGGCCTTCATAAGCTAGCAGTGCAACCCAAATGTGCCCCACAGATTCTAAGTTTTAGACATTTATATAGGGAGTGATTTTTGGTTATGACAGGCTTTACTGGCTGCCTCTATCCATCAGAGACTTAGGCAGCAGACGAGAGGTGAATTTCTAATTTCCCATCCAATGGTCCAACTTATGCTTAAAAAGGGATGGCAAGGGACTTTGTTTTACATCAATGGGGAGCCTATTCAAGAGAATTTGAATTCTCTGAGATACATATCTGTCTCTTCAAGCAAAATACAGGTCTTTGGATCTAGCAGTTCTGATGCTGTTTGTTTTGCGAATGTGCAAAAGATTCATCAGAGTGGGGTTTAAGGATACCTTGTAATCCATGCATAGATCACATATCAGTCATCTGTAGCACATGGAGCATAGAGATGGGACTTTGAGGTAATCTGCATAGGACATTGTATTTATGCCATGTGTTCTTTTGTAAGAAACGTTTGCAAATGTTCCAGTTGCTGCATGGGTCTTGTCAGGTACATACCAGGGGGAGTATTATACTTTATGATGGGTCTGATGAGGGCTGAGTACAGTGGTACAATGAATTCTCTGAACCTAGATACCATGCCGTTACTTATAAATTGAGTGACATAGAAGGATTTTTCTTATTACTTTGGACACACATTAGTCAAATCTAAGTTACTATCTACATAAGTTCTTAGATTCCTGTCTAGTGAGACAACTCTTAGGGGTGTTTTATCAAAGATGCAGTTTCTGGGGTGGCAACTTCCCAGGAGATACTATAATGCATTTCTTGGCAATGAGTTTTAAGCTGTGAATTTGAATCTCATAGATTTTCAGCCCTCCTCCTCTACATTTTTGAAGGACTTTGCTGTTCCCACGTCCAGTTTTAGCAAAAAAACAAATAAAGAGTTTCAGCAGAATGCTGTTTAGCAGATGTTTAAAAAAGCAATGGCAAATAGTAAATATCATGCATCACATGCTGTCTCAGGTGGTAATAGAAACAGTTCTTTTTTCCCAGTTGGGAAAAAGATTTTATTCAAGAATGTCTTACAAAGAAAATTACTGGAGATAGCTTCTGGACCTTTCCTTCCTGAATCATTTTGTGTAATACTTAAGTTCAAAATGCTTTCACTTCACAAACTGTACCCCTTTCTTCCTCATTTGAGTTTTTTAGTAACATTAGATATCTAAAAGATGCATATTGCATATTGCATATTAACACATTCCCATTCATCTAGATTTCAGTCATTTCTTAAGGTTTGGTGTGTCCGGATCACATTATCAGTTCTTTGCCTTACCCTTTGGCCTATCCACTGCACTAAGAGTGCTAGCAAACTGTCTACCTCCATTTGTAGTTCATTGCAGACTATAGTGTATCCCACATTTTTCCATATTTAGAAGACTTGTTTCTCACTGCAATGTATTTTATAAAGTGTTAAGAATCTCTCACTTGTAAGAGATTTCATACATAGGCTAGGGTTCCAGAGAACTTCCAAAAGGCTTTTCCGTCAAACAGGATTGTGTTCCTGGGGTACCTGCAAGTCACCTCAGTACAAATATCTTTACTTCCACCGGAAAAAATAGATCTATATTTAGATCTATAATGCTGGTTTTCCACTCAGACCTCTATCACTGTGATGGAATACCTCAGGATTCTGGGTCTCATGGCATCCACGATTCTCATGAAACTTCTTCCAAGACTCCACATAAGAAAGATACAATGGTATCTGAAGTCAGTTTGGTTCCAGTACCATCACTCATTGTCTCTTCAAATTTAATTTCTGGGATTTGGGAAAACAGAAATCACTTGATGGAGACATCAAACATCCCTGAATCCAGGTCTCCCATTTGCCCCTCCCCTCCTGCTTCAAAGTAGTCAATCACAACAGACACCTTAGCCTTTGCTTGGAGAGTAGTGTCAAGGAGGATAAAAGTGCAAGGTCTCAGGGACAAGACAGACTTACAAACCAACCATATGCATTTAAAAGAGATGATATTTCATGCAAAGGCTCTCGACTCCCTGAATCATCTGTGGTACACAGGATCTTTGCATGTAGTTATAGACAATGCCATTGTGAGCACTTGCATAGCAAGGGGAAAACAGATCTTACACCCTACGCAGACTAGCTATGTTAGCATAGGATATAGCATCACAGCACAATTTCACTCTGAAGGCATTTTACATTTCATCAGAGCAAGTTTATGTGCCAGACAGGCTGAGCAGAACAAAGGAAGACTCTCATGAATGGAAACTAGATCATTTTTTTTCCAACACTTGCTCCATCTGTGGGGAATTTCTAAACTAGACCTTTTTGCCTCCTCTGTGAGCAATTTACCAGCACAATTCTGTTAGAGGACTCCATGCAAGAAAGCTTGGAAGGCTTATTTCTTTTCTTCTCCTTGAACAAGAACATTCTGTTATGAGAAAGATACAATGGTCTCTGAAGTCTCTTTGGTCCCAGCACCAACATCCTTTGTTATTTCAAATCCCAGTGCTGGGGTTTGTCAGAAGGGAAATCACTTGGTGGAGACAGCAAATATGCTTAAATCCAGGTCTCCCATTTTCCTGCTCTGTTCCAAAGCAGGCAGTCACCACAGAAGCCTTAGGCTTTGCTTAGGGAGCAGTTTCAGGAAGGATAAGAATGCAATGTGTGTTGGACATCAAGGACAGATACAATCACATAAATATAAAACAGATGCTTGCTGTGATCAAGGCATTCAACTCTCTGATTCATCTTTGGTCACTTGGACATTTAAGATGTTCTAAGAAACAATACCACAGGCATGTGGTACATAAATAAACAAGGGGGAACCAGGTCATAGCCCCTTTGCAGGCTAGCCATGTTAGCTTGGAATACAGCATCACAGCATAATCTCACTCTACAGACATTCTACATGCTGTTAAAACAAAACTGTGTGGCAGACAAGCTGAGCAGGACAGAGGCAGACCCTCACAAACAAATACTTCCAAGATTTGATCCATCTGTGGGGAGTTCTTCAAGCTGACCTCTTTGCCTCCTCTCTGAACAGTCAGCTGGCAAGATACTACTCCAGGACTATGCAAGAAGGCCTGGAATGCAGATGCATTTTATTTTTTTTCCCTTGGATAGGAATGTTCCTGTATGCTTTTCCACCCTTTCCACTAATAGCCAAGGCACTTCTGAATATTCAGAAGGACCCCCCCCCCCCCAAGATCATTGTGAATCCCTTCTGGCCCAGGCAACAGTGGTTCTCCTTTGTTTTGGTAATGGCATGGGGTAATTACTACCAGGTTCCTCACAGACTGGATTTACTTACACAAGAATACCCCACATCCTAACAAATACAACTGACTGCCTGGATGATAGGGTCTTAATATCTTTTAGGCATCTGTTAACTGCAGACATGCAGCAGGAACTAATGGAGACAAGAATGTGTGCTACTAGAAAATCATATAAGAGTAAAGGAAAAGGTTTCTAGTTGGTGCCAAAAAAAAAGAAAGCTGCACCGATTCAGAGCTAGTGTGTTTCTCTGGTTTTACAATATTTATATGAGTTACTGTTTTGTGGCCTGTCTTGATACTGTATCAAGGTTCATTTGTTGGCCATTTCAGCAGGTCTGCCTATGGATCCCCCTCTCAATGCATTCTCATGTCAAAATGTTTGGAAAGGGAAGCTATGTAAGAAACTTCACAGAAAATTGATGGATCCTCCCTGGGATCTTAATTTTGTGTTAGAAAAACTAACACCTGCTCCATTTGAACCAGCTTAGCTGTTTGACTTGGGGTTCTTAACATGGAAAATGGTCTGTTGATTGCTGTGACCTCAGCAAGAAGAGTATCTGAGTTGCAAGCTCTTACGGTGGATCAACCTTATCTTATTTTCCACAGATTCAGGGTTTCTTTGGAAACTAATCTTTTTTTTTATGCCTAAACTGGTATCCATGTTTACTTTAAGCTAAGCTACCTAACTCCATCTTTTCTTTCCAGAACCTAAAAATGAGGGAGAAAGGTCCTATCTTGACAGAACACAGTGTTTCAGAACTTCTGACCGGTTGTTAATTTCTTGTGAAGGTAGGAAGAAAGGACAATATGTCTCAAAGCAGACTGTTTCAAAATGGTTGTCTCAGGCTATTACTTTTTGTTACCACCACCACAACAAAACTATGCCAGACAAGGTCACACTCTACCAGAACCTTGGCTTCATCAATGGCTTTTTAGAAAGGGTTGGGTTCTAGAAGTATTCTAAAAGCAGCAGCTTAGTCTTCTGTACATACTTTTACAAAACACTACTTCTCCAGGTCTAAGTCAGGCTTTGTCATTTTTCAGGGGGTCCTGGACTCTTCCCCTTCCAGTTGTTCTAAGCTATGCTAATTTCCCAGTATAGCTCAGGTTACTACAGCAGTGATCAGTTTGATGGACAATAGTAGTGCTGTGTAAGTAAACTTACCATAACAGTAGATGCTCAAAGGGTCACTGCTGCAATAGCTGCTCCCTCCCTCCATCCTCCTTGTTTTTTTTTTGGTAAGTTTGTATGCCAGTGTAGTCCTTTTCCCAGCAATGTCCTCTTGGGGCTTAGCCTTCCTGTTTCAGTTGGCATGAAAGCTCTGAAGGGCTTGGCAACCACACCAGTATTTTTAGTTAACCTAGCTGAAGTTGACTAACTGTTTGGATGTGTAAACAATGCCCTGAAGCTTTGGAAGCTGGTCAGCTGTTATATCCTATGCTGGATATAACCCATATAGCTTAGGCTACCACAGTAGTAATTATTCAATTAACTACTGTTATGGTAAGTTTACTTACACAACTGCCCTTTCCTAGGGGCTTGCCAAATTAGCCTTTGCTAAAATCATGAAATTTCATAAAGTTGTTTAATGATTTTAAAGATTTTTCATAAACATGAGAAACTTTGTTGGTGCTGTTAGTTTATTCCACAGATTAAACACATCTTCACTGAGCCAGCTTACATCTTGCATTGTTAGCAGCATATTTTCTACTTTCTTCTCTTCTTTAACTGTTCAGCCATTGGAGTAAAAACAAAACAGCAGATCACCCAGCACACCTACAGACTGAGACACTACTCTGGGGTATGAGAGCTAAAGAGATGCTAAAACAAACGGCATATTTTCAAGACCCACTTACTTAATAAAGACCGTTCGTTTATACATTCACTTGTGCAGTGAATACTTCATTTAATAAGTTGTTTCAGATTTGCTAACCATGATATTACAGTTCATACATCATTACTGAGATGTTTAAGATTTGATGAGCAGGACATGCCAGCCACTTCTGTTCAGGAAATACAAAGTTAGAAGAAGGAAGTAAGCAAATTAGTTCTGAAAGATTATATGGCAGTGAATTTGGTAGCATTAGGTGTGTCTAGTGATATGCAAGGAAAGTTAGTGGCAAGCTATACATGCATTTAATAAAAGGCAATACATCAATTCTAGCTGTTCTGGGGCAGCTTTCCTGAACACAGGGGTATGTAACTGTCAGTGTGTAGCTAGACATAACAGAACTATGACAGATTCAAAGTGCACATCATACTCTATTTTTAGGTGTACAGCTAGGGTGTGAAGGAAATAAATACATACATGTTTGGAAACAGGGTGTGGCTTGAAATAGAAAGACACACTTGATAGAACACTGAAGCTTGACCTGACAGAAGGGACTGACAGAGCATTATCAGGGGCAAAAGGTGAAGGAATCTCAATCTATATTAGTAAAAAGCATAACTCTACAATGGTTAAACAGGACAATGCCCTGGAATGCATACATGTGCAAATCACTGCAGACAAAGTCACATTCCATATCCTACTAAGTTTTAGGTCATTCTCTATGACCCAAGAATCCCATAGCTCATACCCAGATCTACTGGAGACGCTCACCATTAAACCAAACACCCTGTTCATCGGAGACCCCTTTACAGACTGGTTAACAAACACTGCCTCATACTCACAGGCACAAAGATTCCGGGATTGTATTAACACAAATACCTTGACCAGATAGCGTGCACACCCACCAGAGATTCAAACATATTGGACCTGGCATTCACCAATATGCAAAAGTGCTGCCCTCCCACGCTGCAGTGTCACACCCTCACTGGCAAGGTCAGACCATAAAGCTATCTCCTTCAAACTAGAAATCAGCTCAGTAACCCCAGCAAACCCTGTAACAGGAACTATTCCAAAGCAAACAATAGCTTAAGTGATAGTTTATCAAAATTCAGTGCCCCCCCCCAACCCTGAGTTCACAACAACCTATGTGGAAAGGCTGTATACAGGCTGCAATACCTACTAGAAGTAAGCCCAAAACAAACTCTAAAAACGAACCACACTGGTGGAATCCTAACCTTAATAGGGTAAAAAAGTCATGGCAAAAATCAGGAAGAGCAACTACCTTAATGATAGGAGCTCTCTAATTAAACTAAGGAAACTAAGAGGAATAATTAAATCCAAAAAGGCCAATTACAAGGTCAAAATATCTGCAGAGGCTAAAGACAGCCATGATGCCTTCTGAAGCTATGTCTGAAACATCAGAAGCATCACACATCAGTGTGCTGAACTGGTGGTCAATAGTGCCCCCTTCACTGAGCAGAGCAACACAGGGAATTAGCTGGCTGTTAAACAGCTTAAACTTCACCCCCAACTTCCCCCTGCCTCCCTCCATGAAATACCTACTGGAATAATCCCCCAGATATTAACAATGAGCAGGTCCTGCTGGTGCTCACTGAGGCCAAAAACACAGCCTCAATGGGCTTGAACAATATCCCGGAATGCTTCCTAAATAAATAGCTGGAAACATGACCTATCAGGACCACTTGAGTTACTTTTCAACTATAGCCTCAAAACTGGCTTTGTACTACAAGAATTGAGGACTTCAATGGTTATCCCACTTGACAACAGTGGACCATCATTCAATCCTGGAAACTAAAGACCTATTAGTCTCACTAGTCTAATCTGCAAAACTATGGAACGAATTATCATGGAAATGATCAAGAATGACATACACAACCTTCATAAACTAGGCCCAACCCATTTTTTTTTTTGTCAAGGGAATATCATGCCTACTAAATGGGTAGACTTCGAGAAGGTCACCAAGGCAATGGATGAGGGTAAAACAGTGCATACTACCTACCTGGGACCTGGCTAAGACATTCAATACAATACTCCACTCAGGTATAGTTAACAAACTCGCTGAACTGGGCATAAATCCATGCATAACTCGCAGGATTGCTGGCTTGTTTACAGAAGGACCAGGAAGTCAGAATTGGTGATACTGCCTCCACTAAGAGACCGGTCACCTGTGGGGTACTTCAAGGCTCCATGTTGGGACAGATCCTATTTGGGATCTACTTCTTAGAGTAATGTCAAGGGCCTTTGGCAGACCAGATTCACAGATTAATGCAAATAGGAAGCTATCATAGATTTCCCCCCATGACACAAACATCTTACAAGAAGGTCTAACACAGACAAATGACTGGTACCAAAATCATGGACTAAAACTCAATGACAAGAAAAGCATTATAGTGCCTGTTGGGAAAACTGACTCCCAGGCTAATTACTCCATTGACAAGAAACCCCTAAGAGTCCACCCAGTAGTCAGGGATCAGGGAACATTAGGCAGTAACCTGCCTTTGACCAACGTGTAGCCAAGATAGTAAGAAAATCATTCTATGTCACCCAACTTATAAGTAAGGTCATGGCATTCAAGTCCAAGGAAGTCATAGTGCCATTTTATTCAGCCATTATTAGACTTATTATTGAGTATAATGCCACCTTTGACATGTACCTGGCCAGATATATGCAACATCTGGAATGCCCACAAAGGTTCCTTACCAGTAGAATCCAGTGTATAAATGCATTGTCCTATATGAATCACCTTAAAGCTCTATCTCTATACTCTGTCCCTTACAGGTTATTGAGAGACTATCTATGCCTGCCATACAAGGCATCTGATCGAACTCTGATGGAACTTCTCCATGGGTCTATATTATGTTGTCGAAAGACGTGTTCATCAAACACATCTTCATCAACACATAAACAACAAACACACTAATCACCGAATGGCCATTTCAGCAAATTTTTTCCCAGAAAAAAAACACTTGCCCATCATCGGGGATTTGCCCTTTTTCCCACTGTAGTGCAATCTTGGACTTGGTATATTTAGTTAGGGGAGTGGAGGCAAAGCCCCTCACCTTGTAGGATTTGAACATTTGTTTTGTATTTATTTGGCCAAACAATTTTATCCCCTGGGAAAAAATTTGCTGTAGTGGCCATTTGGCAATTAGTGTGTTCGCTGTTTATGTGTCGATGAAGACGTGTTCAATGAACACGTCTTTTAACAACATAATATAGACCCATTTTGCACATCCACAAAATGAACAGCATCAGAATCACAAGATCAAAGGATTTAAATTTTTCTTCTGACATAAATAAGACACATTGGTGAGACAGATGTGTATCTCAGGCAATCCCCATGCTGTCAAACAGGCTTCTCATCCATGTAAAGCAGAGTCTATCCCTAATCTGTTTTAAGTATAACCTTGACCAATGGATGTGAAATCGGAATTTTACCCTGGGTCTGGCTCCCATGTCTCTGATAGACAGAGGCAGACAGTAATGTCCAAACTAATATAACCCCCCAACATAACCTTTAGAAACTTTCTAATAAATATGTAAAAAACACAAGTTGAAAAACACGAGCCAAAGCACACTTCCAGTACTTGTACTTTAAACAAGCAACACCATGCATATATTGAGTGAATCTTTTATCCTAATAGCCCTACGATGTTCAGATACCCTATCCTTCAATCTACATGTGGTTTTCCCAAAAGGAAAGGCAACAGGGAGGAGGCTTTGCAATTTGTAGAATACTTAAACAATATGACATCCTTTCTAACTTTTACTAGTAAGTGGAATAGTGAAACCATTGATTTTATTTAGATATTAAGTTGACCAAAATGTTAGAGGGGTTGTAGAGTAATGTCTTCAGGAAGGAGACTTACAGCAACTCATTACTCTATTACAAGAGTTGTCACCCTCCCCATCAACATAGGGGGATTGTTAAAGGGCAGATGGTTAGGTTGTCACGACTTATTAGTGACAACAATGTTTATAAGCAAGAGTTGTACACACTGATAGGATTGTTTAAAGATAGGGAACACCCTTTGAAAATGTTAACAACAATACGAAATGAAGTCATCAGTAAAAGGGAGACCTCTTTTACACCCATTTTATGGGGAAATAACATTGGATTGGGCGAAAGAATTAATATTTTTGATTCTAGAGCTTTAGTTCTGAAATATAACAACCAAACACCCAATCTAATGGAAGTCATCCGAACAGCTTGGGATGTAACATTTGACAAAGAATTGAAGAGAGACTTAGGAAATTATCCTAGGGTGGTGTTTTCAAGGGGCAGAAATATAAAAGAGTTTCTAGAATCACATAGACCCACATATACATGTTCCAAGATGTATAAATGTGGGACATGTAAGTTTTGTAGATATATAAATGATGGGCCCTATGTTACTGTCCCGGGATACAACAGAAGTATACCCTGTCCAGGTAGATGCAGTTGCAACACCCAAAAGGTGGTATATTTAGCAGCATGCACAGCCTGTACTGGGTTTTACGTTGGGAAAACCACATATAGATTGAAGGATAGGATATCTGAACATCTTAGGGCTATTAGGGTAAAAGATTCCTACAATGCCCTATATATGCATAGTGTCGCTTGTTTAAACTACAAGAAGTTTATATTTTTTGTAATTGATAGGGTTGTTCCCAGTGAGACAGGGGGAGATGACAACCTAAGGGTTGAACTTTTGAAATATAAATGGCAGGTTATCTTAAACCCAATTTCTCCACCTGGTCTAAATGACCATATGTCTATAAGGCCGGTTTTGAAACAGAGAGTTAATAAACTGTGATTGTATAAATAAGAACAGTTATTCATTTGTTATATACACCACAACATTTATATGAATGTTTTTTTATATTTGAATATACCTTATAAAGTTTTTACTTTGGCAGGAATATTTATTTTTGAATGCCATTGTTATTATGTGATGACAGTATTGGTTCAAATGTGTTATTTAGGGATGTATCTTTAAGATGATGATATGTTTTTTATTGCAGGTTGAGTAATTGAAGAGTATATAAATAATGTATGAGTATGGTTTCCACTAACTCTGATGATGCCATTAGTGGATGGTGAAAGCACTAAGTTTGTGGAGCTACAATAAAACCCACTGGAAGTGTGCTTTGGCTCGTGTTTTTCAACTTGTGTTTTTTACTAGTTTCTTCAACCTTTGGGCGATTTGTTTTGTGTTCATGATTGTTTGGTTGAATTCTGACTCAACCACATCTCCGGTGCGTTATTTGGTGTTTAAATTTCGTTTCAATTCAATATGGAAGCAGCTATTATTGAACTAACTGCTTCCGTTAAGAAATTAATGGTTTTACTCAACCATAAAGATGTCTTACGTACATCGCAGGTGACTTTGACTGAATCACAGGTCGAGCTCTTCACCCTGCATTCACCACCAGCCCTTGAGGCGGTAAACAACGTGAACAATGAAGGCAAACGTGAACAATGAAGGCAACTCTATCAGTGGGGATACGTTCACCACCGGTAAGGATATTCAGCAATGGCTTCAGGTACCAGAATTGGACTTCTCGGTCTCAAATGAGGAGAGAAGTAATACGTTAACTGTTAAGCAACAACTTGAATGCTTCAAGGGCGTTTGTCGTAAATTCAAAGGGTTGCACCTGGATAATGCTTTTGTATCTAAATCCATGGCACTAAAGCAAATGCCGAAAGGACTTAGAGTCTAGAAACTTCCAAACGGCATTGACAAATGGTCTCAGGCCTACAAAGAACTGGTCGATTTTATTTGATAGGACTGGTCTTGAAATGTTGGACATTATCATAAAAAATAATCAAAGTAAGTTAAAAATACTTGAAAATAAGATAGTTTCCCCTCAATGAAAGTATTGTTAGTGATTTGTTATTTTTTTCAACATGTCAACAGTTATCAAACTGCTTTGACTAATATAGAAAAAATATGCAGAGAAAAGTATGAAGGTTAAGATCCAAAAATTATCTAGGGACATGTGTGAATATAAGAACAACACTGCATATGTTTTTGATAACAACAATGTTGAAGGAAACAATGTGCTTACTAAGGGGGACGAACGGATTTATGATAGAAATGCTGATTTTGACCGTAATGACTCAGAACTTATAGTCAATGATTTGGACAATGAACAGCAATGTTTTTTAGACTGGTCTCCGCAGTTGAGGAGATCAGAGCATCTACAGAACAAAAGGGAAGTGGCCCAACGAAATCAGCGTCATGGTACAGAACAGCAGCAACAACCACAGCAATGGAGGAATAGCCACTGGAAGAAAGGCCAGTGGTTCAATAACAGGAGGAGATATTGACTTTAATAAATGATGACTGTGTGTCTGAGGGCTATATAATAGACCATGAATTTGCTGATTCATTTTCTGATTCGGAAAGTCAAACTGTGATGCCAATGTGTATAAAGTTACTAAAAAAATCAGGATTTACTATTTATAACGTTAGTGCCCTGGATATTAAAGAAGCTTATTATGATCTTTTGTGTAAGGGTTTTACATTTGTTCCATATTTTAATTTAAACATTGTTGATGTATTTACAAGTGTGAGATTGTATACTAGGCAGTTAAATTTGGCTCTGTCTTTCAAAGACCAAAATGGTCAGAATAACAATACAACACAGGTTGCTCTTACTGGAAAGAGTTTGTTTATTCCCCCAATACATAGAGATGTTTTGCTGTTTGAGAAGTTGCGTATTAAAGGCATTAGAAATGCAATTAATGTGAGGCGTGATACCTGCCATTTTGATAACCTAACTAGTGATGAAAGGAAAGCCTTGTTTGAAATGGCTAATAATACTGAACTTAGAATTATGAAGTCTGATAAGGGGGGAGGGGTCGTAATTATGTCATAATTTGACTATATATCTAGAATGCAAGACATTCTTGATGACCCCACCACCTATCAGCGGGTATCCATCAACAAACTTAATATAGCTTACCGAAAAATAGATTTATTTTTGTTGGATGCCCTATACCAAGGAGCCATACAAGAGGATGAGTTTAATTTTCTGAATGTGGAAAATCCAGTCACACCCACTGTATTTGGAATTCCCAAAATCCATAAAAATGTGAACGATCCACCATTTTGAGATATTGTGTCATCTAGTGGCTCAAAGATAGAGCCAATGGCTGCTTATGTTGATAGGGATAAACAGCGGGTGATGACTGTAGTTCCACATATATTGAAAGACTCTTGGCATTGTCTCAAAAGGCTAAGTACCCTGAGTAGGGATGACAATGATTGGACATTCCTTACCATTGATGTGATTGACCTTTTTACGCTTATACCACATGAGGAGGGTATCAAGTATTTTAGAAAGAGTTTAGTTGAAAGTGGACAGTTTTGTGGTGGCAAAATAAACATGATGGTAGCACTTATGGAAATGGTGCTGAATAATAACTATTTGAGTTTTGAAGGAGAAATATACCATCACATTTCAGGAGTAGCAATGGGGGCAAAATGTGCCCCCAGATTTGCTAATTTAGTTTTGCTCCAATGGGAGAAAAACTTTGTTTTTCAATCACCATTTAGAGACAAGATAGCCTTGTATAATCATTTTTTGGATGATGTATTGGTCCTTTGGAAAGGCAACAGGGAGGAGGCTTTGTAATTTGTAGAATATTTAAAAAATATGACATCCTTTCTAACTTTTACTAGCAAGTGGAATAGTGAAACCATTGATTTTTTTAGATATTAAGTTGACCAAAACATTAGAGGGGTTGCAGAGTAATGTCTTCAGGAAGGAAACTTACAGCAACTCATTACTCCATTACAAGAGTTGTCATCCTCCCCATCAACGTAGGGGAATTGTTAAAGGGCAGATGGTTAGGTTGTAACGACTTATTAGTGACAAAAATGTTTATAAGCAAGAGTTGTACACACTGATAGGATTGTTTAAAGATAGGTGATACCCTTTGAAAATGTGAACAACAATACAAAATGAAGTCATCAGTAATAGGGAGAACTCTTTTACACCCATTTTATTGGGAAATAACATTGGATTGGACAAAATAACTAATATTTTTGATTCTAGAGCTTTAGTTCTGAAATATAATAACCAAACACCCAATCTAATGGAAGTCATTTGAACAGCTTGGGATGTAACATTTGACAAAGAATTGAAGAGAGACTTAGGAAATTAACCTAGGGTGGTGTTTTCAAGGGGCAGAAATATAAAAGAGTTTCTAGAATCACATAGACCCACATATACATGTTCCAAGATGTATAAATGTGGGACATTTAAGTTTTGTAGATATATAAATGATGGGCCCTATGTTACTGTCCCGGGGTACAACAGAAGTATATCCTCTCCAGGTAGATGTAGTTGCAACGCCGAAAAGGTGGTATATTTAGCAACGTGCACCACCTGCACTGGGTTTTACGTTGGGAAAACGACACACATAGATTGAAGGACAGGATATCTGAACATTTCAGGGCTATTAGGGTAAAAGATTCCCACAATGCCCTTATATGCATAGTGTCGCTTGTTTAAACTACAAGAAGTTTATATTTTTTGTAATTATAGGGTTGTTCCCAGTGAGAAAGGAGGGATGACAACCTAAGGGTTGAACTTTAGGAATATAAATGACAGGTTATCTTAAACGCAATTTCTTTACCTGGTCTAAATGACTATATATCTATAAGGCCAGTTTGAAACAGAGAGCTAATAAACTGTGATTGTATAAATAAGAACAGTTATTCATTTGTTATATACACCACAACATTTCTATGAATGTTTTTCATATTTGAATATACCTTACAAAGTTTTTACTTTGGCAGGAATATTTATTTTTGAATGCCATTGTTATTATGTGATGACAGTATTGGTTCAAATATGTTATTTAGGGATGTATCTTTAAGATGATGACATGTTTTTTATTGGAGGTTGAGTAATTGAAGAGTATATAAATAATGTATGAGTATGGTTTCCACTAACTCTGATGATGCCATTAGTGGATGGTGAAAGCACTAAGTTTGTGGAGCTACAATAAAACCCACTGGAAGTGTGCTTTGGCTCGTGTTTTTCAACTTGTGTTTTTTACTAGTTTCTTCACCCTTTGGGCGATTTGTTTTGTGTTCATGATTGTTTGGTTGAATTCTGACTCAACCACATCTCCAGTGCATTATTTGGTGTTTAAATTTCATTTCAATTTAATATGGAAGCAGCTTTTGTTGAACTAACTGCTTCCGTTAAGAAATTAATGGCTTTATTCAACCATAAAGATGTCTTACGTACATCGCAGGTGACTTTGACTGAATCGCAGGTCGAGCTCTTCACCCTGCATTCACCACCAGCCCTTGAGGCGGTAAACAACGTGAACAATGAAGGCAAACATGAACAATGAAGGCAACTCTATCGGTGGGGATACGTTCACCACCGGTAAGGATATTCAGCAATGGCTTCAGGTACCAGAATTGGACTTCTCGGTCTCAAATGAGGAGAGAAGTAATACGTTAACTGTTAAGCAACAACTTGAATGCTTCGAGGGTGTTTGTCGTAAATTCAAAGGGTTGCACCTGGATAATGCTTTTGTATCTAAATCCATGGCACTAAAGCAAGTGCCGAAAGGACTTAAAGTCTAGAAACTTCCAAACGGCATTGACAAATGGTCTGAGGCCTACAAAGAACTGGTCGATTTGTTTGATAGGACTGGTCTTGAAATGTTGGACATTATCATAAAAAATAATCAAAGTAAGTTAAAAATACTTGAAAATAAGATAGTTTCCCCTCAATGAAAGTATTGTTAGTGATTTGTTATTTTTTCAACATGTCAACAGTTATCAAACTGCTTTGACAAATATAGAAAAATATGCAGAGAAAAGTATGAAGGTTAAGATCCAAAAATTATCTAGGGACATGTGTGAATATAAGAACAACACTGCATATGTTTTTGGTAACAACAATGTTGAAGGAAACAATGTGCTTACTAAGGGGGGCGAACGGATTTATGATAGAAATGCTGATTTTGACCGTAATGACTCAGAACATATATTCAATGAGTTGGACAATGAACAGCAATGTTTTTTAGACTGGTCTCCGCAGTTGAGGAGATCAGAGCATCTACAGAACAAAAGGGAAGTGGCCCAACGAAATCAGCGTCATGGTACAGAACAGCAGCAACAACCACAGCAATGGAGGAATAGCCACTGGAAGAAAGGCCAGTGGTTCAATAACAGGAGAAGATATTGACTTTAATAAATGATGACTGTGTCTGAGGGCTATATAATAGACCATGAATTTGCTGATTCATTTTCTGATTCGGAAAGTCAAACTGTGATGCCAATGTGTATAAAGTTACTAAAAAAATCAGGATTTACTATTTATAACGTTAGTGCCCTGGATATTAAAGAAGCTTATTATGATCTTTTGTGTAAGGGTTTTACATTTGTTCCATATTTTAATTTAAACATTGTTGATGTATATACAAGTGTGAGATTGTATACTAGGCAGTTAAATTTGGCTCTGTCTTTCAAAGACCAAAATGGTCAGAATAACAATACAACACAGGTTGCTCTTACTGGAAAGGGTTTGTTTATTCCCCCAATACATAGAGATGTTTTGCTGTTTGAGAAGTTGTGTATTAAAGGCATTAGAAATGCAATTAATATGAGGCGTGTTACCTGCCATTTTGATAACCTAACTAGTGATGAAAGGAAAGCCTTGTTTGAAATGGCTAATAATACTGAACTTAGAATTATGAAGTCTGATAAGGGGGGAGGGGTCGTAATTATGTCACAATTTGACTATATATCTAGAATGCAAGACATTCTTGATGACCCCACCACCTATCAGAGAGTATCCATCAACGAACTTAATATAGCTTACCGAAAAATAGATTTATTTTTGTTGGATGCCCTATACCAAGGAGCCATACAAGAGGATGAGTTTAATTTTCTGAATGTGGAAAATCCAGTCACACCCACTGTATTTGGAATTCCCAAAATCCATAAAAATGTGAACGATCCACCATTTTGAGATATTGTGTCATCTAGTGGCTCAAAGATAGAGCCAATGGCTGCTTATGTTGATAGGGATAAACAGCGGGTGATGACTGTAGTTCCACATATATTGAAAGACTCTTGGCATTGTCTCAAAAGGCTAAGTACCCTGAGTAGGGATGACAATGATTGGACATTCCTTACCATTGATGTGATTGACCTTTTTATGCTTATACCACATGAGGAGGGTATCAAGTATTTTAGAAAGAGTTTGGTTGAAAGTGGACAGTTTTGTGGTGGCAAAATAAACATGATGGTAGCACTTATGGAAATGGTGCTGAATAATAAATATTTGAGTTATGAAGGAGAAATATACCATCACATTTCAGGAGTAGCAATGGGGGCAAAATGTGCCCCCAGATTTGCTAATTTAGTTTTGCTCCAATGGGAGAAAAACTTTGTTTTTCTATCACCATTTAGAGACAAGATAGCCTTGTATAATCATTTTTTGGATGATGTATTGGTCCTTTGGAAAGGCAACAGGGAGGAGGCTTTGTAATTTGTAGAATATTTAAAAAATATGACATCCTTTCTATCTTTTACTAGTAAGTGGAATAGTGAAACCATTGATTTTTTTTAGATATTAAGTTGACCAAAACATTAGAGGGGTTGCAGAGTAATGTCTTCAGGAAGGAGACTTACAGCAACTCATTACTCCATTACAAGAGTTGTCATCCTCTCCATCAACATAGGGGAATTGTTAAAGGGCAGATGGTTAGGTTGTAATGACTTATTAGTGACAACAATGTTTATAAGCAAGAGTTGTACACACTGATAGGATTGTTTAAAGATAGGGGATACCCTTTGAAAATGTGAACAACAATACAAAATGAAGTCATCAGTAATAGGGAGAACTCTTTTACACCCATTTTATTGGGAAATAACATTGGATTGGACAAAATAATTAATATTTTTGAATCTAGAGCTTTAGTTCTGAAATATAATAACCAAACACTCAATCTAATGGAAGTCATTTGAACAGCTTGGGATGTAACATTTGACAAAGAATTGAAGAGAGACTTAGGAAATTATCCTAGGGTGTTGTTTTCAAGGGGCAGAAATATAAAAGAGTTTCTAGAATCACATAGACCCACATATACATGTTCCAAGATGTATAAATGTGGGACATTTAAGTTTTGTAGATATATAAATGATGGGCCCTATGTTACTGTCCCGGGGTACAACAGAAGTTTACCCTCTCCAGGTAGATGCAGTTGCAACACTGAAAAGGTGGTATTGAAAAAATATTTTGAGATTTACGTGCTTACTGCTTGCTGCTTCTTGCTGTGGGATGGATTTGCAGTGTTCTTAAGACACTCAGTCTTGCTGGCTGGAATCAAAGTCTGGTTATAATTGCATTCACAGTCTGTTGCATACAGAAACTTGCAGAATATACACTGATACAGCATCTGACTTTAAGAGCAGTAACCAATAACTTTTATAATAAACCAAACTGGACAAACGTTACAGCTTAAAAGTACTGTTCCAACTTTACTTCTCATATAGTACAGATGATGTGAGAGATATAACATTTACCTCAGAACACCAAATGTGTTCCTAACATAACCCTCTCACCTAGCTGGATTTATACAGCTCTTTATATACACTTTTTAGTCATGCATAAACATATTTTTGAGGAAACACATTGTTCTGTATTCTTATTTTGGAGAATTGCTTATCCTGTAGAAACTCTACTAAGCTTCCTTGTTTAGCAATGTCTTGTAAGAGACCAGCTTTTCTGACAGTGTGAATATCCTGTAACAGTGTCCTGATGTCCATGTAGAAAAACATATTTTTGAGAAAGCACATTGTCAGAGATCAGCTTTTCTGACAGTGTGAACATCCTGTATTTTATTTGGATCTTTGTATAAAAAACATCTGTTCTTGTGCCATATCCTGCATTCCATGCAGAAAAACATATTTTTGAGAAAACACATTGTCACAGTGTCATAAACATATCCTGTTGTTTTAGGAAACATATTGTGCCCATTTTTTATATGCAGAATAACATGTCAGTGTTCTTTAAAAGCAGATTTTGCATTTTTGTTCTTGCATACATCCTGTTTGAGTCTGTAAGGGAAAAATGTCCATTCTTTAAAAGCAGACTTTGTATTTTTGCTCTTGCATACATCCTGTTTTGAGTCTGTAAGGGAAGAATGTCCATTCAGCAGATTCCTTTTCCAAGCCATGGTCATTTAGTATGACTGCTGATCACATATTACTTAAACTTTGTTTCTGCATTTAAGCAAGCCTTTTCTTTCAGCATATTTACAACATAATTAATTTCAGATTTATATTCATAAAATCTAACAATTCCCTCTGTTTTTAAACATACTCAAAACATTTTATTTAGAAAACGCAAGAAACAAACCTTTAGTTTGATACAACAAATCAAAATGCAATTTTACATAGTTAATACAATGATATTAAAGTATTACTACCAAAACTGAATGTATTTAACAACTTTTTCTTTTGCAGACCATTCTGTGAAAATATTTTTTATCAGTTATGAGCTGTGTCTGCTTTAATGTTATTATTTTTTTTTAACATGATCAATTTATTTTTTTGCAATCATAGAATTTAATTTATGACTTAGAACTGTTCCATTAACTCTTTGCAGCTGTTAAATTAACTATGAGACAATAACTATGTGCTACTGCAAGCATTTATACACTACTGAAAATTCTAAAGCTTTTGCTGTTTACTACCTCTACCTCTAGTAGGTATTTACACCCTCCTGCACAATTGATTTGAACTGTATATATACTATAGCCCATTTACTGGCTGTACTTGATGCAACTGAGGTTTTTTTTTGTCCTTTTAACATTTACTTGCAAACAGATTATCAGTGACATCTATGCACAATTGTGGCATTTTATGACAATTACTAAATAGTGTTGCCTGTAAACATTTTAACAATTATGTTTTAATAACAATGATGCTTTAGAAAAGCTCAAGCTACTTATCTGGCAATCAGTCTTGTTGTTTATCTTATCTTTCCAGCATTTCCTGTAACTATTCATTCAGTCTAGGAAGGTAATACCATCTGTGATTTTCTTTTTAAAATTCAGAACTTTAACTGTTTGGTGTTACTATATAATTATAAACAAATTGTAAAAAACAAAATAGATATTAGTTTAACCAACACATTTATATTTATATTATTTATATTTGCTGTTGTCTGCCTGTTATTCTTGTGTATTGTAACAGATGTACTCTAGATGAAAAGAACACACATGCATGTCTGTCTTGTATATGTATATCTTTATGCAAGCATGTCGTGTCTTGTGACTTTAAATTTTTATTCTTATTAACTATTTTTATTTAATTTTATACACTAGAACAGTTTTGTTTACCTTTTGACTGTGCTAAGAATGGCATTCATATGCTTTACTTTACTGTAGTACTGATAGATGTCTTGCTTTAACTGAATGAAAGTAAAACATTTAAGAATGATTTGTCCAGACATCAGATCCTACCATCCTACCATGTATGTTTAACCATTTTCAAAACATAAACATATTATAAAATATATTTCTTTTGCACAGATTAACTGTGTATGCAGGAAGTTCCCAGTCTCTGTCAGTTCAGCTAATTTATTTCCTTTATCCTGCAACTGCTGTTGAATTTCCAGTAATGTTGCATGGTCTTTCTGACATTCTTTAGTAAGCTGTTCTGCTGAATTTGAAACTCCTATGCACTTTTGAAAAGATGTATGTATAACTTGTCTAAGCTTCCTGAACTCATTGTGTCTGTCTTTTAGAAGTTTACTACATTCCTTTGTAACAAAATGTACTAGGGGTTCAGTAACTGATTTGACTCACATGTGGTGACAGGACATAACTGTTCAACATCAGAATGTAATGGAAACACTTTACCCTTAGTTAATTCTTCAGATCTGTCTTTACAGTCTATTTCTTTCGCAATATGATGCAATATTATTTTATGACATAATACACAAAATGCAGTTTTTGTTGAATCACACAATAAACATTTGTCATTTTTCACATGGTTTTCTTTGAGATACCAGTCAAATATTGTAATACATTTGCATAATACCTTACTATCAACCTGCCCTAATAAGGTTTTACATTTACTAATGTGCTGTGTATACCAACATTGCAATTTACTAACGTTTAGTTTACTCCTGCATGAATTATAAATAATATTCATACTATCTAGTAATATACAACCTGTCTAGGAATACAGAAACTATATATGAATATACAAACTGTCTTAAGAATATAAAAACTCTCTTAAGAATATACAAACTGTTTTAACATCATCCACACTAAATATGTGACACAGAAAAAAGTCTTACCAGTTAGCAAGAAAACAGGTGATCAGGTTGCTATTGCAGATGGCTGGAAATTTTTCAAAGTCACTTGAGAAGCTGGGAAAGCACAACAGGCAGTGGACTGATGGGCTAGTGGATATCCCCTTTTTCTTGAAGAATTTATGGCACTGCGAATTTCTTGAACTAGTCTCACTCCGGATTGTAGACGTCTAAAAAGCTTTACTACTGCAAGCTGCATAAACTGGAATACTTCTGTTCAGAATTGACACATACGTACAAATGTTAGTAACTGCAATTTAACTGAAGTGACCCTCTGCAGGGCTTACCATCACTCCTTCTGTGTTTGAATGCAGATTGTAGGTTCAAATGCAGGCTAGCTTGCCATTGAAAAAATTATATGGAGCTAGTCATTCCTGGCTGGCTCGCCATTGAAAAAATATTTTGAGATTTACGTGCTTACTGCTTGCTGCTTCTTGCTGTGGGATGGATTTGCAGTGTTCTTAAGACACTCAGTCTTGCTGGCTGGAATCAAAGTCTGGTTATAATTGCATTCACAGTCTGTTGCATACAGAAACTTGCAGAATATACACTGATACAGCATCTGACTTTAAGAGCAGTAACCAATAACTTTTATAATAAACCAAACTGGACAAACGTTACAGCTTAAAAGTACTGTTCCAACTTTACTTCTCATATAGTACAGATGATGTGAGAGATATAACATTTACCTCAGAACACCAGATGTGTTCCTACCATACCCCTCTCACCTAGCTGGATTTATACAGCTCTTTATATACACTTTTTAGTCATGCATAAACATATTTTTGAGGAAACACATTGTTCTGTATTCTTATTTTGGAGAATTGCTTATACTGTAGAAACTCTACTAAGCTTCCTTGTTTAACAATGTCTTGTAAGAGACCAGCTTTTCTGACAGTGTGAATATCCTGTAACAGTGTCCTGATGTCCATGTAGAAAAACATATTTTTGAGAAAGCACATTGTCAGAGATCAGCTTTTCTGACAGTGTGAACATCCTGTATTTTATTTGGATCTTTGTATAAAAAACATCTGTTCTTGTGCCATATCCTGTATTCCATGCAGAAAAACATATTTTTGAGAAAACACATTGTCACAGTGTCATAAACATATCCTGTTGTTTTAGGAAACATATTGTGCCCATTTTTTATATGCAGAATAACGTCGGTGTTCTTTAAAAGCAGATTTTGCATTTTTGTTCTTGCATACATCCTGTTTGAGTCTGTAAGGGAAAAATGTCCATTCTTTAAAAGCAGACTTTGTATTTTTGCTCTTGCATACATCCTGTTTTGAGTCTGTAAGGGAAGAATGTCCATTCAGCAGATTCCTTTTCCAAGCCATGGTCATTTAGTATGACTGCTGATCACATATTACTTAAACTTTGTTTCTGCATCTAAGCAAGCCTTTTCTTTCAGCATATTTACAACATAATTAATTTCAGATTTATATTCATAAAATCTAACAATTCCCTCTGTTTTTAAACATACTCAAAACATTTTATATAGAAAACGCAAGAAACAAACCTTTAGTTTGATACAACAAATCAAAATGCAATTTTACATAGTTAATACAATGATATTAAAGTATTACTACCAAAACTGAATGTATTTAACAACTTTTTCTTTTGCAGACCATTCTGTGAAAATATTTTTTATCAGTTATGAGCTGTGTCTGCTTTAATGTTATTATTTTTTTTAACATGATCAATTTATTTTTTTGCAATCATAGAATTTAATTTATGACTTAGAACTGTTCCATTAACTCTTTGCAGCTGTTAAATTAACTATGAGACAATAACTATGTGCTACTGCAAGCATTTATACACTACTGAAAATTCTAAAGCTTTTGCTGTTTACTACCTCTACCTCTAGTAGGTATTTACACCCTCCTACACAATTGATTTGAACTGTATATATACTAAAGCCCATTTACTGGCTGTACTTGATGCAACTGAGGTTTTTTTTTGTCCTTTTAACATTTATTTGCAAACAGTTTATCAGTGACATCTATGCACAATTGTGGCATTTTATGACAATTACTAAATAGTGTTGCCTGTAAACATTTTAACAATTATGTTTTAATAACAATGATGCTTTAGAAAAGCTCAAGCTACTTATCTGGCAATCAGTCTTGTTGTTTATCTTATCTTTCCAGCATTTCCTGTAACTATTCATTCAGTCTAGGAAGGTAATACCATCTGTGATTTTCTTTTTAAAATTCAGAACTTTAACTGTTTGGTGTTACTATATAATTATAAACAAATTGTAAAAAACAAAATAGATATTAGTTTAACCAACACATTTATATTTATATTATTTATATTTGCTGTTGTCTGCCTGTTATTCTTGTGTATTGTAACAGATGTACTCTAGATGAAAAGAACACACATGCATGTCTGTCTTGTATATGTATATCTTTATGCAAGCATGTCATGTCTTGTGACTTTAAATTTTTATTCTTATTAACTATTTTTATTTAATTTTATACACTAGAACAGTTTTGTTTACCTTTTGACTGTGCTAAGAATGGCATTCATATGCTTTACTTTACTGTAGTACTGATAGATGTCTTGCTTTAACTGAATGAAAGTACAACATTTAAGAATGATTTGTCCAGACATCAGATCCTACCATCCTACCATGTATGTTTAACCATTTTCAAAACATAAACATATTATAAAATATATTTCTTTTGCACAGATTAACTGTGTATGCAGGAAGTTCCCAGTCTCTGTCAGTTCAGCTAATTTATTTCCTTTATCCTGCAACTGCTGTTGAATTTCCAGTAATGTTGCATGGTCTTTCTGACATTCTTTAGTAAGCTGTTCTGCTGAATTTGAAACTCCTATGCACTTTTGAAAAGATGTATGTATAACTTGTCTAAGCTTCCTGAACTCATTGTGTCTGTCTTTTAGAAGTTTACTACATTCCTTTGTAACAAAATGTACTAGGGGTTCTATCAGTAACTGATTTGACTCACATGTGGTGACAGGACATAACTGTTCAACATCAGAATGTAATGGAAACACTTTACCCTTAGTTAATTCTTCAGATCTGTCTTTACAGTCTATTTCTTTCGCAATATGATGCAATATTATTTTATGACATAATACACAAAATGCAGTTTTTGTTGAATCACACAATAAACATTTGTCATTTTTCACATGGTTTTCTTTGAGATACCAGTCAAATATTGTAATACATTTGCATAATACCTTACTATCAACCTGCCCTAATAAGGTTTTACATTTACTAATGTGCTGTGTATACCAACATTGCAATTTACTAACGTTTAGTTTACTCCTGCATGAATTATAAATAATATTCATACTATCTAGTAATATACAACCTGTCTAGGAATAAAGAAACTATATATGAATATACAAACTGTCTTAAGAATATAAAAACTCTCTTAAGAATATACAAACTGTTTTAACATCATCCACACTAAATATGTGACACAGAAAAAAGTCTTACCAGTTAGCAAGAAAACAGGTGATCAGGCTGCTATTGCAGATGGCTGGAAATTTTTCAAAGTCACTTGAGAAGCTGGGAAAGCACAACAGGCAGTGGACTGATGGGCTAGTGGATATCCCCTTTTCTTGAAGAATTTATGGCACTGCGAATTTCTTGAACTAGTCTCACTCCGGATTGTAGACGTCTAAAAAACTTTACTACTGCAAGCTGCATAAACTGGAATACTTCTGTTCAGAATTGACACATACGTACAAATGTTAGTAACTGCAATTTAACTGAAGTGACCCTCTGCAGGGCTTACCATCACTCCTTCTGTGTTTGAATGCAGATTGTAGGTTCAAATGCAGGCTAGCTTGCCATTGAAAAAATTATATGGAGTTAGTCATTCCTGGCTGGCTCGCCATTGAAAAAATATTTTGAGATTTACGTGCTTACTGCTTGCTGCTTCTTGCTGTGGGATGGATTTGCAGTGTTCTTAAGACACTCAGTCTTGCTGGCTGGAATCAAAGTCTGGTTATAATTGCATTCACAGTCTGTTGCATACAGAAACTTGCAGAATATACACTGATACAGCATCTGACTTTAAGAGCAGTAACCAATAACTTTTATAATAAACCAAACTGGACAAACGTTACAGCTTAAAATTACTGTTCCAACTTTACTTCTCATATAGTACAGATGATGTGAGAGATATAACATTTACCTCAGAACACCAAATGTGTTCCTACCATACCCCTCTCACCTAGCTGGATTTATACAGCTCTTTATATACACTTTTTAGTCATGCATAAACATATTTTTGAGGAAACACATTGTTCTGTATTCTTATTTTGGAGAATTGCTTATCCTGTAGAAACTCTACTAAGCTTCCTTGTTTAACAATGTCTTGTAAGAGACCAGCTTTTCTGACAGTGTGAATATCCTGTAACAGTGTCCTGATGTCCATGTAGAAAAACATATTTTTGAGAAAGCACATTGTCAGAGATCAGCTTTTCTGACAGTGTGAACATCCTGTATTTTATTTGGATCTTTGTATAAAAAACATCTGTTCTTGTGCCATATCCTGTATTCCATGCAGAAAAACATATTTTTGAGAAAACACATTGTCACAGTGTCATAAACATATCCTGTTGTTTTAGGAAACATATTGTGCCCATTTTTTATATGCAGAATAACATGTCAGTGTTCTTTAAAAGCAGATTTTGCATTTTTGTTCTTGCATACATCCTGTTTGAGCCTGTAAGGGAAAAATGTCCATTCTTTAAAAGCAGACTTTGTATTTTTGCTCTTGCATACATCCTGTTTTGAGTCTGTAAGGGAAGAATGTCCATTCAGCAGATTCCTTTTCCAAGCCATGGTCATTTAGTATGACTGCTGATCACATATTACTTAAACTTTGTTTCTGCATTTAAGCAAGCCTTTTCTTTCAGCATATTTACAACATAATTAATTTCAGATTTATATTCATAAAATCTAACAGGTATATTTAGCAACGTGCACCACCTGTACTGGGTTTTATGTTGGGAAAACCACACACATAGATTGAAGGACAGGATATCTGAACATTTCAGGGCTATTAGGGTAAAAGATTCCTACAATGCCCTTATATGCATAGTGTCGCTTGTTTAAACTACAAGAAGTTTATATTTTTTGTAATTATAGGGTTGTTCCCAGTGAGAGAGGGGGGATGACAACCTAAGGGTTGAACTTTAGGAATATAAATGGCAGGTTATCTTAAACGCAATTTCTTTACCTGGTCTAAATGACCATATATCTATAAGGCCAGTTTTGAAACAGAGAGCTAATAAACTGTGATTGTATAAATAAGAACAGTTATTCATTTGTTATATACACCACAACATTTCTATGAATGTTTTTCATATTTGAATATACCTTACAAAGTTTGTACTTTGGCAGGAATATTTATTTATGAATGCCACTGCTATTATGTGATGACAGTATTGGTTCAAATGTGTTATTTAGGGATGTATCTTTAAGATGATGACATGTTTTTTATCGGAGGTTGAGTAATTGAAGTGTATATAAATAATGTATGAGTATGGTTTCCACTAACTCTGATGATGCCATTAGTGGATGGGTGAAAGCATTAAGTTTGTGGAGCTACAATAAAACCCACTGGAAGTGTGCTTTGGCTCGTGTTTTTCAACTTGTGTTTTTTACTAGTTTATTCACCCTTTGGGTGATTTGTTTTGTGTTTCTAATAAACATACCACCTCCTAATAAACACCTATGAGGCATAGGGAAACAACTGAGTTGGATTGCACAGTGAGGCTTATAAAGGCCCTGGTGGTCGTTAGCCTAGTAAATAACTATGAACCTATGAGATATGAATCCATATCAGGTCTGGAAATGGAGTTCCAATGTCATTACCAACTGAACCAAGACCTTAAGTGGTTTTTATCTTTTAATTTCTCCAAGTCTTTCCGGTTTCTAATACCATGACAGGAATGAACCCCATGCTAAGTCAAAGTATGATTAAAGTTCATGAAATTAGTATTGTTTCAGTAGTTGATGTCAGCTAGAAGTGCTCTTCACAATACCTGCAATGTGCCCAGTAATGACTCCTTCTGCAATTCGTATGGTGTTACATGTATTTATAACATATCTAAATATGATTGCAGATTATTTTTTTATAAGACACATTTCTCCTACTACTACTGGAACTGTCTGGGTATCTTTCTTCCACATTGCTCTCATTTCCACATGCGGATCCTGATATTTTATGACTTTGTGTCTCTCTGCACACAAGACATTGTAGTCACTGGGTGTGGTGATTTCAATGATCAATGCTACTTTTGTCTTCTTCTCATGGACCAATATATCCGGTTTTCTAGCATCTATCTTTTGAACGCATGTAATATAGACTTCATCATTTTCTATGAGGCTTTGTGGGTCATGTTTCCAGTGTTTTTCAGTCGCTTCAGTACTATAATGTTTGCACAACTTTATTATGCCTTTCAGTATACAGTCCTCCTGCCATTAGTATGTCACAACCAACAATGATGTGTGTAACTGTTTCCAATTCTGTTTTACAAAACCTACATTTGTTTGTTTCTCCCACATGTTCAATAGACTTTGTAAACCAATGTGCATGTAGCCCACTATCTTGGGCCACAAATATTAACCTTTTATCTCTTGGTTCAAATTCACCTTTTCTTAACCATTCCTGATCTACATGAGGTTCTTCCAGAAGTTTTCTATACTTGCAACTATATTTATGCATTTTCCACATTTTTTGCATTTCCGTGTGGTCATTCACCTTATATTCCTTCTTTTGTTTTTTGGCACATTCAGTTGCTAGCTGATTTTTATCTACTTCTGGTTTTATTTCCATTCCTGCTTGACGTTGATATGCTTCTGCTAGCTTAAGCAGAGAGGGCATCTTAGATTTATTCTCCTCATGTTTCCAAACTTTCACTACATTTGTGTATTATGAGGTCAGCAGATATTTGTGCAGTCCCACAATTGCAGATCTATACATGTAATGAGATTCAAGGAGGCTCATCCCTCCTTCAGAATGGGGAATACATAATATCGGTATGCACTGATTTCTATAAATCATTTGGTGAGCATGAAGCATCCTTCGTGTTTTCCTGTCTAATCTATCCAACATGTGTTGGGGCCAGTCAATCACTCCAAAACTATAAGCTAGGACAGGAAGAACAAATTGGTTTGTAGCTTAAATGTTGTTCCTAGATGTCAATGCTGTTTTCAAGATTAATTTAAGTCTTCTAAAGTATTCCTTACTAAGTTTTATCCACATTTGTCCATATTTTATTGTCAATTATACAATGACCCTCCATTAAAATTCCAAAATGTGCACGCTGATTGGTCAGCATGCACGTTGTAAATTAGAGTTATAGTAATGGAAAAAGGTCTGGCCTCCCGGACTTTTTCCATTAGTAGAACTCTTTTTTTACAGCAACGGAGAACGCAAGATCTCCGTTGCTTTTTACACACTGTATCACTATGTTAAATGAGTTTAACATAGCGAGACAGCTTTAAAAAAGGTATCAGAGATCTTCCTATCCCTTTTGCTTTCTTTAAAGGTGTCTCGCTATGTTAAATGGGTTTAACATAGCGAGACAGCTTTAAAAAAAGCAACGGAGATTCTTTGTTGCTTTTTTTAAAGCTGTCTCGCTATGTTAAACTCCTTTAACATAGCGAGACAGTGTGTAAAAAGCAACGGAGATCTTGCTTTCTCCGTTGCTTTTTTCAAAACTGTCTCGCTATGTTAAATGGGTTTAACACAGTGAGACAGCTTTAAAAAAAGTTTCCTAAAGCTGTCTCGCTATGTTAAACTCCTTTAACATAGCGAGACAGTTTGTAAAAAGCAATGGAGATCTTGCTTTCTCCTTTGCTTCCGCCCACAGCTCTGATGTACTGCATAAGCATACGCATGCGCAGTACATCAGAACTGCCGCAGAATACCAGACAGCTGCAGAAGGGCAACAATTAGGCATTATACAATGCCATTATTTAAGAAAAGTAATTATTATTTTTTTTAAATAATGTCTTTGTATAACAGCAATAACCCACTTCTGGGTGTGGGTAATGCTGGATTTACCCACGGTTGTCTTTGTTTAGCCACTCGGGCTTTGCCCTTGTGACCAAACCACATCAACCGTGGGTAAATCCAGCATTACCCACACCCAGGCATGGGTTATTGCGATATTCTTCATCAGTTTCCAAATATTTATACACTCTCTCTTGCTCAAGTTCTTTTACATCACATTCTTGCCCCAAACTAATGTTTTCTTGGTGCTGTAGTTTTTCTGCTTTAAAGGTTGCTTTTGCACATTTATTAAGACCAAATTACATTGTTAAATCATCTGAAAAAGTTTTGATAACTTGCAGTTGTGCTATTAGTTCCTCATCTGATGAGCTATACAGTTTTAAATCATCAACAAAGAGAAGATGGGAAGTCTTTTACACTTTGTTGTTTTATAGGAGCCCAATTATAGCCATGGCCTAAGCTGTTAAGTACTCAGCTTAATGGGTTAAGGGCAAGACAGAATAGCAACAGTGACAGAGATTCACCCTGGAATATTCCCCTTTTAATTTTTATCCCTGGGATAATAGTTTGTCCTTTATCATGGCTTAATTGCAAAGTGGTCTGCCACTGTTTCAAGGTCAATGTAATGAAGTTGATCAGTGCAGGGTGTATCTTATACATTTTAAGCACTCATTTATCCATGAATGTGGGACACTATCAAATGCAGTCAATCCATGTGATACTTAGATTCTCCCCCTCTTTACAGTTCTCCACTATGACTTTACTTAACAGCCAATGATCCTTTGTTCCATATGACTTTCTTTTATTGTCCTTTTGTTCTATTGCCATAATTGACTTTTCTTCTAAATGATTACAAACTTTTGTCGGCATCGATTCCAGAGTATAGCTTACAGGTTCACTCTTAAATAGGAGCACTGTTTTTCCTTTTGTTAGCCAGGCTGGTGTCTGTTCAAGGTGCGGATATAAACAGTTCTTACTCGTGGCTCAATCTTCATCCAAAGATAGTAATACTTTTAACCAGAAGTTAGGTACTGCATCTGGGCCAGGGGTTTTCCAATTAGAGGCTTTTCTTCACTTTGTTTCACTCTCTCTGGCTGTTATTTCATCCCATTTCATATCCTGCACCTTTAAACTTCTTATTCTTTCTTTTACTTCTTCTATCCATTTAGCATCTTTGTTATGTTCCACAGGATCTTCATAAATACTTCTCCAAAATATATCTATTTCTTCTTTTTTGGTGGTCTTTCAATTCCTTTTACCTTATTTCCCAATTCTCAAGTGACTTTGTATTATCTTAGATGTCCCATTAGGTCAGACCATTCATTTTATTCATGTTGGGAAGAATTTGCTTCTGGCCTTGACATCTGCCCCTCCCCTTCTTTGTTCTAGCGCCATTTTGTTGGATTTTCTTTTCTTCTTGCAGTTCTTTGTTCAGCAGCTGATTGAGTGAACCTTCTCTTAGAAATTCTGTATCTGTTGCTTGTTATTTTTCCCCTCTAATTAGTAGTTAGCAGTTTTGACTGCAGATTTGAACTTGATTGTCAAGACAGCTCATCATAGTTGAAGAATGTTTCTTTCATAACTTTTAAATTTACTTAGCAGTTTGTCTACTTGCAGTAGTTTTGGTACAGTGCAAAAGATGAAAGTAAGCAAATAACTGCTTACATGCAAATGCAGGCAAAACTTCTTCAGCAGGGCAAATGTTAAATGTCTCAAGTGCTTAGAGGAGGCTTACTTATTCAACTAGTATGAGTTCTGTGCAGACTTCAACACCTCTACATTCAAAGACTACCATAACCATCTTTGTCCCAGTTGCTGTTAGTGCTTCTTCCACCATTTCTGCCTTTGCTTTCCCAGCTTTCTCAGGACAAGAAGAAACTATCTCCTTCAGAGTCGGACCCTCAGAAACTAATACTAGGGGTTTCTAGCCCCCATCAGGGGTATTTGTTTCCAGAGATTCTCTGGCACTGGCCAAACCGTATTTCTTCAGGAGCATCTAGGCCCATGTTACTAACTCCTGAATTATTCTCTGTTAAGTAATTTAGGAGTAGTTATTCATTTTCAACTAAAATGGACTATAATTGAATGTGGAAGGCTTTTTTAACATTGTAGCTTATGTGGCCCGAGGTCTCCCTTACTATCATCAGGGTGAGTCGAGCACCATCCTTGCCTAAATTTCAGGCACTGAATCTGAACATTTGTTTGCCTAGTCCTATTCATGCCAGGTTCCCAGACAGTCAGATAACCCTATGATGTCAAGGTCAACATCCATGGGTATGTTGATTTCGACTATGGTCTTGACCTTAGGACTGCAGCCTTTGACCATGCGACTTTCATAATATTGACAGTGTGGTCAACATGGGGAATCTCAATCTCAAATTCCGTAATATTAAGGAATACTTCAGTATTGGCACCAGGGGTCTATCCCTCTGGGTTGAAGTTTGCCCTGATCCTGTTTGATCTTTGAGACTTGTCTTAAAGCAGTCAACACTGATGGACCAGACTTTAATATCAATGTTGATTTGGGTGTTGACATTCAAGGTCAAGGCTGTCCCAGCCTTTATTACCTCAGTGAACTTGAAGGTTCATAAGACAGGCAGGATATTGTTTCTGTCTCCAGTGATACAAGCCTTTCTTGATGTACATGCAATGGCATGGACTTTCTTTTTTCAGGTAAGCTGTTTCTCACATTCAAGATATAAACTGACCTTCTTAAGTCATCTGGAACATCATCTAACTTTAAAAAAGACCTCCATTCCTGCCAGAATACACCTGAAATTATAAGATCCAAGAAACGATTAACCCCAGTGAAACACCTTCTTCATCTAAACTAATATTAGATGAGACCATATAGTCACTCAAGTCATCCTGCTGGTTGGGCCCCCACCTAATAGACTGGATCATCTGGTAGTATAGTCTGCAAGAAAGAACCCTACTGTGGTAACTCCCAGCCTTATCAAACAGGATCCTCCACCACACCAATGACTGGACAGGAATTGCTAGTACCCCAGAGGTGGATTCCACTGTATTAGCCACCACTTTGAAGAAGACTTCTACTCTGAAGAGCCTAGTAGTCTATCAACCAAATAAATACTCTTAAGACCAATCCTGGCAAATGGTTTTGTCATTGTGAGTGCCAGCTCTGAGGACAGTAAATTACATATTATGTTAAAAATCCTATGAGACTTGACTCAGGACACTTCCAATACTGTGGATGGGTTGCCAGAATGGGAACCTCAAGCAGAAGCAGCACTCCAAGATGTCACTCATGTGCTATTCCTCAAATTTGATGATATACCTTGTTCTAATTAGAGCAGATGGTTCAGTGAAGGTGGCAGGTACTGGCATAGTGGCTCTACCGTGGTTAGGAAAGCCATAAAGGCAACATATAATATTAGAAAACAGTGTTACTGTCATGTGTAACATACTTACCATTAGTGCATTTTTTTCTCTTTGGATCCTGCATTTTGCTCCATCTACCTCTCAGTGACAATGTATTCTCAAATTCTCAACTACCCCACCATGTAAAACTAAGTTGTTTATCAAATGATTCATCTTTTCCATGATTTATGGCATTGTTGAACCCAAATTATCAATCACAAATGGCACTGTTCCTATTGCACTGGCTGGTGGTGATACTACTGTTTTTTTATAAAAGCAGAACAGTTACTACAATTTTTACAAAACTGTTTTTGCATAACTTTCTTTTTTCAGGTAAGCTGTTTCTCATCTTCATGATATAAATCAGCCTTCTTAAGTCATCTGGAACAGCATCTAACTTCAAACACCGCCAGCAGTTGATAGCTGACAACACTTACGTTTGAATCCTGATCTAGTGACACCATCTAAAAACTGATAAGTGCTATGAGCAGTAAGAACATATTGTGGTGACACAGCACACATTTAAAAGGAACTAGGTTTCCCCTCCCTGCCTCAAGTGTTGATCATCCACAGCAGAAGGTCCAGGCTGGCATGTACTGCCCCATTGTGAATAGGGACCAATCACAAGGGTTACTGAGTGGAAGTACAGTTATAGCCATTCCATATTACTGCTAGAGATACTCTGCAATGTCAGCCCACCTTGCTGTGCTGCCACGCATCTAAGAACAATGGGCATGTGATAAATGAGCCTTCTCTTTGTTATCTTATTCAGTTGTTTCACTATTTTCTAACTGATTCAGTTGTTTAATTGATTTATATGTTGAAGTTTAGGTTATGTGTGAATGCTGGTTTAAGACTATTTTACTTTTTTAAAAACTGTATTACATTGTTCTGCATTTACAATGTCATTGTGGTGATCATATTGTACTCCTGTATTTAGCATTAATAACTGTTACTTAATCCATTACAGTTTTGCATCTTTGCCATTTGTCTGTATACAAATGGCTACAGTGTCATGTTATACCACCTGCCTCATTTGTTATAGGCTTCCATCAACAGTGGCACCTTACTGCCTTGTCACCCGGTTAGCAGATTTTGAGCCATATTACTGGTGTTGAAGCATTTTCTGTTTCTGTTTGGAACAACAAGGAGGCACTGAGAGCCAAAGAGGTTTAATTACTACCCACACTTGAAGGAACAGTTGCTAGGTAATGCTGTTACTACCCACATCTGAATGAGCAGTTGCTATGTAATGCTATTACTATCCACAGCTGAAGGAGCAGTTGCTAAGTAATGCTATTACTACCTACACCTGAAGGAGCAGTTGCTAGGTAATGTATTACTACCCACACCTGAAGCAGCAGTTGCTAGGTAATGCTATTACTACCCACACCTGAAGGAGCAGTTGTTATGTAATGCTATTACTACCAACACCCAAAGGAGCAGTTGCTAGCTAAAGCTATTACTACCTACACCTGAAGGAGCAGTTGCTAGGTAATGCTATTACTACCCACACCTGAATGAGCAGTTGCTATGTAATGCTACTACTATCCACAGCTGAAGGAGCAGTTGCTAAGTAATGCTATTACTACCTACACCTGAAGGAGCAGTTGCTAGGTAATGCTATTACTACCCACACCTGAAGCAGCAGTTGCTAGGTAACGTTATTAATACCCACACCTGAAGGAGCAGTTGCTAGGTAATGCTATTACTACTCACACCTGAAGGAGCATTTCCTAGGTAATGCTACAGTGTTTCTATTTATGTCCTTCAACAACAGGTTTCACTTACGAAATTATATTTCTGTTTAAATCAAAAGAAATAACAGATGCAGCATGGCAGTTGAACAGGAAGATCTCAGACTCACACACAGGTGCAGGGTCTGCGAGTCAGTCCTGGCTTCCAGTCACTGCCTGTGGTAAGTCAGTGTCTGCCTCACACACAGGTGCAGGGTCTGTGAGGCAGTCCTGGCTTCCAGTCACTGCCTATGGTAAGTCAGTCTCTGCCTCACACACAGGTGCAGGGTCTGCGAGTCAGTTCTGGCTTCCAGTCACTGCCTGTGGTAAGTCAGTCTCTGCCTCACACATAGGTGCAGGGTGTGTGAGTCAGTCCTGGCTTCCAGTCACTGCCTGTGGTTAAGTCAATCTCTGCCTAACACACAGGTGCAGGATCTGCGAGTCAGTCCTGGCTTCCAGTCACTGCCTGTGGCAAGTCAGTCTCTGCCTCACACACAGGTGCAGGGTCTGCGACTAAGTCCTGGCTTCAAGTCACTGCCTGTGGTAAAGTCAGTCTATATCTCACACACAGGTGCAGGGTCTGTGAGTCAGTCCTGTCTTCCATTCACTGCCTGTGGTAAGTCAGTCTCTGCCTCACACACAGGTGCAGGGTCTGCGAGTCAGTCCTGGCTTCCAGTCACTGCCTGCAGTAAGTCAGTCTCTGCCTCACACACAGGTGCAGGGTCTGCGAGTCAGTCCTGGCTTCCAGTCACTGCCTGCAGTAAGTCAGTCTCTGCCTCACACACAGGTGCAGGGTCTGCGAGTCAGTGCTGGCTTCAAGTCACTGCCTGTGGTAAATCAGTCTCTGCCTCACACACAGGTGCACGGTCTGCCGGTCAGTCCTGGCTACCAGTCACTGCCTGTGCTAAGTCAGTCTCTGCCTCACACATGGGTGCAGGGTCTGCGAGTCAGTCCTGGCTTCCAGTCACTGCCTGTGCTAAGTCAGTCTCTGCCTCACACATGGGGGCAGGGTCTGCGAGTCAGTCCTGGCTTCCATTCACTGCCTGTGGTAAGTCAGTCTCTGCCTCACACACACAGGTGCAGGGTCGGCGAGTCAGTCCTGGCTTCCAGTCACTGCCTGTGGTAAGTCAGTCTCTGCCTCACACACAGGTGCAGGGTCTGCGAGTCAATCCTGGCTTCCAGTCACTGCCTGTGGTAAGTCAGTCTCTGCCTCACACACAGGTACAGGGTTTGCGAGTCAGTCCTGGCTTCCAGTCACTGCCTGTGGTAAGTCATTCTCTGCCTCACACACAGGTGCAGGGTCTGCGAGTCAGTCCTGGCTTCCAGTCACTGCCTGTGGTAAGTCAGTCTCTGCCTCACACACAGGTGCAGAGTCTGCGAGTCAGTCCTGGCTTCCAGTCACTGCCTGTGGTAAGTCAGTCTCTGCCTCACACACAGGTGCAGGGTCTGCGAGTCAGTCCTGGCTTCCAGTCACTGCCTGTGGTAAGTCAGTCTCTGCCTCACACACAGGTGCAGGGTTTGCGAGTCAGTCCTGGCTTCCAGTCACTGCCTGTGGTAAGTCAGTCTCTGCCTCACACACAGGTGCAGCGTTTGTGAGTCAGTCCTGGCTTCCAGTCACTGCCTGTGATAAGTCAGTCTCTGCCTCACACACAGGTGCAGGGTCTGTGAGTCAGTCCTGGCTTCCAGTCACTGCCTGTGGTAAGTCAGTCTCTGCCTCACACACAGGTGCAGGGTCTGCGAGTCAGTCCTGGCTTCCAGTCACTGCCTGTGGTAAGTCAGTCTCTGCCTCACACACAGGTGCAGGGTCTGCAAGTCAGTCCAGGCTTCCAGTCACTGCCTGTGGTAAGTCAGTCTCTGCCTCACACACAGGTGCAGGGTCTGCGAGTCAGTCCTGGCTTCCAGTCACTGCCTGTGGTAAGTCAGTCTCTGCCTCACACACAGGTGCAGGGTCTGCGTGTCAGTCCTGGCTTCCAGTCACTGCCTGTGGTAAGTCAGTCTCTGCCTCACACACAGGTGCAGAGTCTGTGAGTCAGTCCTGGCTTCCAGTCACTGCCTGTGGTAAGTCAGTCTCTGCCTCACACACAGGTGCAGGGTCTGCGAGTCAGTCCTGGCTTCCAGTCACTGCCTGTGGTAAGTCAGTCTCTGCCTCACACACAGGTGCAGGGTTTGTGAGTCAGTCCTGGCTTCCAGTCACTGCCTGTGGTAAGTCAGTCTCTGCCTCACACACAGGTGCAGCATTTGTGAGTCAGTCCTGGCTTCCAGTCACTGCCTGTGATAAGTCAGTCTCTGCCTCACACACAGGTGCAGGGTCTGTGAGTCAGTCCTGGCTTCCAGTCACTGCCTGTGGTAAGTCAGTCTCTGCCTCACACACAGGTGCAGGGTCTGCGAGTCAGTCCTGGCTTCCAGTCACTGCCTGTGGTAAGTCAGTCTCTGCCTCACACACAGGTGCAGGGTCTGCAAGTCAGTCCAGGCTTCCAGTCACTGCCTGTGGTAAGTCAGTCTCTGCCTCACACACAGGTGCAGGGTCTGCGAGTCAGTCCTGGCTTCCAGTCACTGCCTGTGGTAAGTCAGTCTCTGCCTCACACACAGGTGCAGGGTCTGCGTGTCAGTCCTGGCTTCCAGTCACTGCCTGTGGTAAGTCAGTCTCTGCCTCACACACAGGTGCAGGGTCTGCGAGTCAGTCCTGGCTTCCAGTCACTGCCTGTGGTAAGTCAGTCTCTGAATCACACACAGGTGCAGGGTCTGCGAGTCAGTCCTGGCTTCCAGTCACTGCCTGTGGTAAGTCAGTCTCTGCCTCACACACAGGTGCAGGGTCTGCGAGTCAGTCCTGGCTTCCAGTCACTGCTTGTGGTAAGTCAGTCTCTGCCTCACACACAGGTGCAGGGTCTGCGAGTCAGTCCTGGCTTCCAGTCACTGCCTGTGGTAAGTCAGTCTCTGCCTCACACACAGGTGCAGGGTTTGCGAGTCAGTCCTGGCTTCCAGTCACTGCCTGTGGTAAGTCAGTCTCTGCCTCACACACAGGTGCAGGGTCTGCGAGTCAGTGCTGGCTTCCAGTCACTGCCTGTGGTAAGTCAGTCTCTGCCTCACACACAGGTGCAGGGTCTGCGAGTCAGTCCTGGCTTCCAGTCACTGCCTGTGCTAAGTCAGTCTCTGCCTCACACATGGGTGCAGGGTCTGCGAGTCAGTCCTGGCTTCCAGTCAATGCCTGTGCTAAGTCAGTCTCTGCCTCACACATGGGTGCAGGGTCTGCGAGTCAGTCCTGGCTTCCATTCACTGCCTGTGGTAAGTCAGTCTCTGCCTCACACACAGGTGCAGGGTCGGCAAGTCAGTTCTGGCTTCCAGTCACTGCCTGTGGTAAGTCAGTCTCTGCCTCACACACAGATGCAGGGTTTGCGAGTCATTTCTGGCTTCCAGTCACTGCCTGTGGTAAGTCAGTCTCTGCCTCAAACACAAGTGCAGGGTCTGCGAGTCAATCCTGGCTTCCAGTCACTGCCTGTGGTAAGTCAGTCTCTGCCTCACATACAGGTACAGGGTTTGCGAGTCAGTCCTGGCTTCCAATCACTGCCTGTGGTAAGTCATTCTCTGCCTCACACACAGGTGCAGGGTTTGCGAGTCAGTCCTGGCTTCCAGTCACTGCCTGTGGTAAGTCAGCCTCTGCCTCACACACAGGTGCAGGGTCTGCGATTCAGTTCTTGCTTCCAGTCACTGCCTGTGGTAAGTCAGTCTCTGCCTCACACACAGGTGCAGGGTCTGCGAGTCAGTCCTGGCTTCCAGTCACTGCCTATGGTAAGTCAGTCTCTGCCTCACACACAGGTGCAGGGTCTGCGAGTCAATCCTGGCTTCCAGTCACTGCCTGTGGTAAGTCAGTCTCTGCCTCACACACAGGTACAGGGTTTGCGAGTCAGTCCTGGCTTCCAGTCACTGCCTGTGGTAAGTCATTCTCTGCCTCACACACAGGTGCAGGGTCTGCGAGTCAGTCCTGGCTTCCAGTCACTGCCTGTGGTAAGTCAGTCTCTGCCTCACACACAGGTGCAGGGTCTGCGAGTCAGTCCTGGCTTCCAGTCACTGCCTGTGGAAGTCAGTCTCTGCCTCACACACAGGTGCAGGGTCTGCGAGTCAGCCCTGGCTTCCAGTCACTGCCTGTGGTAAGTCAGTCTCTGCCTCACACACAGGTGCAGGGTCTGCGAGTCAGTCCTGGCTTTCAGTCACTGCCTGTGGTAAGTCAGTCTCTGCCTCACACACAGGTGCAGGGTCTGCGAGTCAGTCCTGGCTTCCAGTCACTGCCTGTGGTATGTCAGTCTCTGCCTCACACACAGGTACAGGGTCTGCGAGTCAATCCTGGCTTCCCGTCACTGCCTGTGGTAAGTCAGTCTCTGCCTCACACACAGGTGCAGGGTCTACGAGTCAGTCCTGGCTTCCAGTCACTGCCTGTGGTAAGTCAGTCTCTGCCTCACACACAGTTGCAGGGTCTACGAGTCAGTCCTGGCTTCCAGTCACTGTCTGTGGTAAGTCAGTCTCTGCCTCACACACAGGTGCAGGGTCTGCGAGTCAGTCCTGGCTTCCAGTCACTGCCTGTGGTAAGTCATTCTTTGCCTCACACACAGGTGCAGGGTCTGCGAGTCAGTCCTGGCTTCCAGTCACTGCCTGTGGTAAGTCAGTCTCTGCCTCACACACAGGTGCAGGGTCTGCGAGTCAGTCCTGGCTTCCAGTCACTGCCGGTGGTAAGTCAGTCTCTGCCTCACACACAGGTGCAGGGTCTGCGAGTCAATCCTGGCTTCCAGTCACTGCCTGTGGTAAGTCAGTCTCTGCCTCACAGACAGGTGCAGGGTTTGCGAGTCAGTCCTGGCTTCCAGTCACGGCCTGTGGTAAGTCAGTCTCTGCCTCACACACAGGTGCAGGGTCTACGAGTCAGTCCTGGCTTCCAGTCACGGCCAGTGGTAAGTCAGTCTCTGCCTCACACACATGTGCAGGGTCTACAAGTCAGTCCTGGCTTCCAGTCACGGCCTGTGGTAAGTCAGTATGCTGTCCTTTTGACTACATGGATTCTCTGCAGTTATTGCATTTTCCTCTCCAGAACAGAGTTGTTTGGTTACACTAAATTGTCTGTCCCTATTCTGCCTTTTGTTTGCTCTTGTGGCTTGGGTCACTGCTTAAATGAGTCCATAGACCATCCTTAGTTAGTCAGCATTTCTGCATTTGGGACTGGCAGACAGAGACCACATCTATGGAGAGGCATGCACAACAGTATATTAAAAAGACAAAATAACACATAAGACATCCATTCACATAGTCATTTACAGTAACAATACAAGTACCTTTCCATAAATTAAGACAACTTCTTCCCTGTTAGGTCTGGCATCTTTATATTTATTCTTTGTTCATAAAGGGTACAATCCATAATATTTTTTTCTTGAATACGATGGTAATTTCATTCCCTTTAAATAGAACCAAATGACTATTTCAGCTGCCCTGACAGGCAGCTTATATAAATTGTTACTTTTCTAAATAAACTTCAAACCTTCAATTTACCTATCTAGTTCAAACCTGTACATGCTAAAATTCAAACAATTTGAAGTAGCGTTAGCATGTCAGTTGAAAAAAAAACTCCCTGTACAGTAACTGTGGATCTTACAGTGCCCTCATGTGTTAAACAGATGCTTTACTACCTACCAACACAGTTTCGTGATATTACAATTGAGTGACTGAATGAACATCCCGAATGCAAAGATAAAGCTGTTTTTCTTAATGAGGCAAACTTTCTTAATTGAATTCACCAGAAGAACCATGCATTTTCTATATAAAATATTGTGAAAACTAGCACTGGAAAGCAAGAAATAAACTTTTTTCAGCTTGTTTTTTAAATGCAAAAGGAGAGCAACATCACAGTCCAGTATACGGAATGTATGCAGATATTTATGTATTTACATTTTTTTAGCTGGGATAGACTGACTGACTGAGCTTAAAGCCCATTTTCAGAGATGGCTCAGGCAGAAAAGCTCCAAAGTGAAACCTTAGTTTATAATACAATGAAATATTTGTTTTTTTATTATTTATTTGACATTTGTTGACCAGGATAGTCCAGCTGAGCCAGGAGCCCATTTTCAGTGGAGACCCGAGGAGAAAAGCTCCAAGAATAATACAAGTAATTATGATATTTCTATGATTAAAATGACAATCGATATTCAGGTATAGAACACAAGTTCACAGGAAGCATATGGAGTTAGAAGGACAGAATGTGTGATAAGGAGAAAAAAGGAAGGAGGAGAAAGACATATTCGCTTCTGTGGGAGATGGATGCATTGAGGGACAGTTAAACATAGATTTAGGATGACTGAGATGAAGAAATAGTGCCAGACACAAGAACCAGACGAGCTGCTGGCAAGTAAACATTTAGCTTCTTGATGAATGTGTGCTAGTTTGTTTCACCTCTAATGACAGGTGGGATGGAGTTCCATGGCTTGGCTATGTGGACACTGTACGATGAATCATGGCACAGCTTGCTGGATTTAGCTAATCAAAGGAGGTGTTGAGTTGGTGAACACAAATGTCCTACTAGGATACATTTTTCAGTGAAGGTGCCTAGTGATAGGCATTGTTTGGTTGGTGTAGAATTCTGTATGTACGTTTTAATCGATTCAGAGTGAGGTGATGGGTAGCTTCAGACACTACTGTATTTCTGTGAAGCTATATAGTGATGTGTTTTATTTAGAGAAATGGATGCAAATTTGGCAACTGTATTCTAACTTTGTTATAATTTGCAGTGGTGTTTTCTTGGGTGTGCTGGTAAATGAATACATGAGGGCGGGTAATACAAATGTGTGCGCTCTGTGTTTGAGTGATTAATCAGTTAAATATAGCTTAGATTTGTACAGTATTTTCTAATCTCAAATTAGTAGCTGCTGTAAGATAATCAACGTGCTTATCAAAAATAAGTTTCTGATCTATTATTACTTCAAGGAGTTTTGCTTGTGGTACATGTTCTAGTAAGGTGTTTTTTTTTTTGTTTGTTTGTTTTTTGAGGTTATAAAGATGTTACCAGAAGTAAATAGAAATAGTTTTGTTTTGTCTGGATTTAAGAGAAGTTGTGAGTCAGTGGGCCATTGCTCTATGATATAGAAAGTTTGCTGTGTAGTACACTGTGTCTGGCTAAGGGAATCTCCTGAACAGATTATGGTAGATTTATTAGCATACTAGATTAATGTGGAATTGGACATTTTTGTGTGCATGTCATTAATGGAAAGTGAGAGGAAGTTTAGAGCCTTTAAGAACCCTGGTGTTAATTTCCAAGAAGTGTATATTCCCTGATTAGAAGCCATACTTCCAGAAGGCTGTCCTAAAATGCACTGACTATATGCACAGGCATCCAGACTAAATAGCTGTGATATATATCGGATAGAATCTGCATGCTATTACATATATGGGACAGACTCTGACAGAGTTCTTTATATGGATTCAAATTAGATTGGGTACTGTGTTTTCTGAAAATACCATAGCTACATAGGTAGGAGTGTCTGCTAGCACACACTTTGAAAAGCAAAACAATAGTTACAGTAGCTGACTTAGTAACGATTGCATAACTCAGTCTGGTGCAAGGTGTTACGTGTCTCCTTTTGTTCTGTGTTTGTACTATATGAATGCAGTGCTGCATCGTTTGAGCACATAGGATGGGACAGCAAGGGTTCGATAAGGTATCATTCCTTCAAGATGCCATGGATCCTAAGTAACCTTTCACCTTACCTTATGTTGCACAACAATGCGTGTCATGGCAGTATAGTTTCAGAACATGGAAGGGTGGAGAGAGCACACTTGTCGTGTAGCGATCAGTAGTGAAGGAAATAAGTTCATGTTAAAAAAGGAATTTAAGATCAGGAAGTCCTCCCCCACTCTTAACTATGAGAATGCGTAATCTGTGGTCTGCCCTTTTTGTCCAGTGTAGTGTGGTACAGCAGATAGCTTTGCTCTGTTTATTTCAGCATGCAGGTGGTCCTTTTTCTTGGTGAACTTTGCTATTATTATTCTTTAAGACTGCATTCAGTAATTTCACACCAAAAACCTCAGACCAGCACGTGTGCCTCTCTAGATGCTTACTATATCAATAAAACAGTCTGTGAGTGCATCGACAGTGTAACAAACTTGTCTGTAAACCATGGATTTTACTCTAATGTGCAAAAGTTTAAATAAATAAACAGATCATAAAAACACAGATGTAGACAACTGCACTATATAAATGCATACCACTTTTCTATTCTTCCTACTGTTTAGCAAGTCAATTCAAAATAAACACACCCTGGCTTCTTATGAAATATATTGCTAATGTCTCTCCTGATGAGTTGGCCATATTATTTCATGGCTCTCTAGATAAAAAAGCATTCTTGTGATAATATTTTAAGCAGCTTTCAACTCAGGACTGTATTAACAGCTATACCTGCACATCAAGGTCTCTGAATGTTTGCTTAGCTCTTTTCATTTAGTGTATACATATGTATATTTTATACATATATGTACAGATAGATATGTAAATTTCTTTCTCTCTATACATATATATGTGGGTTACCTTCATTTCACTGACAAGCAAGATCAATTCATTGAAAGTTCATTTCACTGACAACTCATTTCACTGAAACTCATTTCGTCGACAGTTATATAAGGCCTGTTCCCCACTGCAGTGCGATCCTGGAGTTAGAATATATAGTAAGGGGGAAGTGGGGGGCATAGCCCCCCCCCACATTGGGGGGGCAAAGCCCCCCACATATTATAAACATTTTAAACTATACAGATGGATACTTACAAGTGCAATGAGTAACTGTTCTGCAGAAAACAATATACAACCAAAGTATGTGGGGGGGCTGTGCCCCCCACACACCCCGTTACTATATATTCTAACTCCAGGATCACACTACAGTGGGGAACAGGCCATGTATAATTGTTAATGAAATGAGTTTCAGTGAAATGAGTTGTCAGTGAAATGAACTTTCAGTGAATTGGTCTTGCTGACTTGCTTGTCAGTGAAATGAGCTGTCAATGAAATGATGGTAACCCATATATATGGGTTACCATTAATTCATCGAACAATCATTACATCGACAAGTGGAAACCCGAGACCAGAACATCGACACATCGTTTTTCCAACAAGTGAAATTACCGACGGTCATATTTTCGACACCCAATACAACGAGTTCCAATACACCAACAAACATCACACAGTGTCCAAACTCAGCGATCCCTGACAATTAATCAGACAAATAGAGCATATATAACATATAACTAGGACATGCAACAGCAGCTGACAGTTATTGAATATTTGCACCTCACTTTTCAAACTTCACATGAAAATTGCCAACATACACTTGCAGCACTTTGCTGACCGTAAGGAATCCAGCTGTAGTCCGTATAATGACAAGGGTGGCAACAGTAGAAAACGGAAAAAGTATACAACAACAACAAACAGTAGAAATGAAGAGGCACTAATGTAAATCTTTTCTAGCCATACTCAAACTTGTAAGTCCTCTAAAC